>NC_022031.1:21963510-21968922 GCF_000317375.1 Microtus ochrogaster | reverse complement strand
GAATTGACTTTCCTTCTCACCTGTTTCTCTTCCTCGAATGATCTGACACACAGATCACTCAACTAAACAGATTATTTTAAAACAACAAAAACTTCTTAGCAGAGGAGGTTCATTTATGGCAAAATTATATGTAACTGTGTGCTATATGGATCATAGGATCACTCAGAAGCCAAAATTTATTATCTTTAGTATATCAGATCATCAAATTTTTTGAAAATGGTTACTGAAATGTATAAAATAATCATTACTGAGGGGAGAGGAATGGCAGAGAACCAAATGGAAAGACTTATTTTCAAGCATTTTATATCTGAATTTGAAATAAATTTGCCTAATTCAGTTCCATTTATGTACAGAATGTGGCTATATGTTGAGGGATACCTGTAATAGACCTCCATTGCATTAGGAAGTTACTAGACAGAAAATTTATCTTAAAACTGAGACATCCTTAATTTATCAAGACAAATTACATAAACATAAATCAAGAAATTTTAGTGTATGTTTTTAGAAAAAGATATAACACAATCTAAGAAAAATATAACAGAGTTTACTATACAATGAAATCAAATTAGTAATTAAGTCTAAAATATACCTGTTTGGAGGTGGTTTTGGTTTTGGCATCTTACTAAGAATAGTCGCCATCTCTTTTCTCTCATCAAAATTCTTCCACTGCTCATATAGTTTTAAAATAACCCTGATTATTTCCAAAATCTAGAAGAAAATATTTGAAAAGCTCTCAGTAGCAAAAACTAACAATGCATTAGTATATAAAGAACATACATCACGCAGAGCCTGGTAGCACATGCTTAATCCCAGAACTTGGGAGAGAGAGGCAGGTGACTTCCCATGCAGCGGAGCCAGTCTGATCTACATAGCAAGTTCCAGAGTTCCAGGCAGAGCAGGGCTGTACAGTGAGACCGTATCTTCAAAAAACAAAACAAAAAAGTACCTTCTCCATATCCACAGAGAGTTCCGCAAACCACTGCCTAGCATCTTTCTGCTGTACAACACAGGCTACATGTAGGCAAGCTAGAAAGAAAATGAGAACCAATTGTTCAAATTTAACAGCAAACACTCTTAGAACTAAAGATTTTCATAAAGATTTTATCTTATTTTCCAATACAATTTTTTTAAAAGTCTAGATACTAGTTGAGATCACACACACACACACACACACACACACACACACACACACACACTACATTGTGTACCAACATTTAACAAACCACTTTATCAACTTAATGATACAGAAGAAAATCTCTAGTTGCTGGATAGTTCTTGACACCCTGTCTTCGCTGTATACTGGTCACAGTGTGGGTACCTTACGGTAGATATTTTTTTTTTAATAAGAGAAACAAGTCCAAGAAATTAAACTGGAAAAAATCACCCATGAACACTAGTGCAAAGTAGTCAAATCACCCAGAAGTTAGTGACAGAAAATAAAGCCCCACCTCACCAACGTACTGCTATGCCTTAAAAATATTTGTTGGAGGTACAAAAGTCCTTATATCTACAGACTGCTGAAGAAACCAGGAATGCTAATCATGCAGGGGTGTCTCCTCAAAGGAGGAAATAAATACCTGCTTTTTAGCCAGAAAGCTAGGAGTTGATATTATTAATGATCTGGTGACCTTTTGCTATCTATAGAGGCAGACCACACCCAATACCCCAGGATGCTTATCCCAGACTTTCCCTCCCTAGAACTTGATCTTTAGCTCTCAACCAATGGAACCCAACCTCTGGGGATAAAAACCTAAATTTTAAAAAGCTATATTTCACTTAGGCATTTATTGACCTTTACACTACAGTCATGTTTGGTTGGACAATCTTTTAAGACTGTCTTAAGGGCTGAAGACATGGCTCAGAAGTTAAGGGCATTGACTACTCTTCCAGAGGACCTAAATTCAATATCCAGCAACCACATGGTGGTGGCTCACAACCATCTACAGTGGGATCTGATGCCCTCTTCTGGCATAAAGTTATATATGCAGATAGAACATTCAGCCATAAAATAAAAATAAATCTTAAAAAATAAAAGACTGTTGTGTGGTAAAGAATGCTAATAGCTCATTCTTTGCCAGTCCTTTCCTTCACTGGTAGTAGAGCCTACATCTTCAGGATTCTCGAGTATACTGAAGACACTCCTGGATTCTTGGACTATCTGTAGGTAGTCATTGTTGGACTGGCTATGTAAGCGGCGTAATAACCAGGCTAGCTTAATATGAAACAACAAATTTTAATGAAGGGATAGCTTACAACACCAGGGATCCAGCGATGAGCAAGAGATACAAAAAAGAGAGCAGCGGGGCTCACACCCGCCAGATTTAAACATAAACATTAGCCCGAGGTGAACACGCCCCCCCCCCCAATGGGCTGGGCTATCCCTACGTGGCTGGACTACAGCCTGTAAGCCATTCTAACAGCCACCTCCATGTTTATGGATAGATTTCTGCTGTCAGTCCTGTTCCTCTCGAGAACCCCGACTAACTAAAAACAGGCAGCACCACTCTTTGGAGTTGGGTCCTGGATAAGTGTAGTGAGGACTCTGAGCATAAGTAGCGTGCATGCATTCATTTCTCTCTGCTTTTGACTGTAGATGTCCTGTGACTAACATTGGTTCAGGTTCCCACTGTCTTTATTTCCCCACAATAATGTACTATTACCTCAACTTGGGAGCTACCCCCCCCCTTTCCCTTCTGCAGGTCCTGAGTTCAATTCCCAGCACCCACATGGTGGCTCACAATCACCTATAATAGGATCTGGTGCCCTCTTCTGGCCTGCAGGTGCATGTGTAGAGCACTCTATATAAAATTAAAAAAAAAAAAAAAACTGAGGAGAGGGGAAATCCATGCAGTGAAATTAAGCATGGAGAAAAAATTAAAAAAAAAAAACAACCTGGATTAATTTTTTAAAAGAGGGGACATTATAAAAAAGGAGCCATGAAAATCAACAGATGGAGAGAGAAAAGAGCAGAAACTATTAAATGCCTACGATATAACAGACATTCTGGGCTCTATAGGGCATTTCACTTAACTATTGACACAATTCTTTATAAAGTTATTATCCCTCCCACAACAAACTCAGAAAAATTAGATAAGTGTTTCAATAACTGTAAAGAAAGCAATGTCTAAATCTAGTCTTCGGCAGAGACACCTCTAGCCAACCCTGCGTGCCTTCTCCACACCATGGTGCCAGCTAACTCTCCAGCAACAAGAGCACAGAGGCCTCTGCCTTAAGCTCTTGAGCACTTAATAGGATCCAGAAATGGAAAACAGAACCAGTTACTTAAGACAACTAATATCAGCAGATTTAAACCTGAATTTTCCACTTTCAGCAAACAAAAAAATTGTTTAGGTCTGATTAAAATATTTTAAATGAATTAAGGGTGAAAATTACCAAGAAAGGGGGTGTAGCATATATTATCAAGAGCTCACATTAGTCTACTACTTCATAAAAACATAAATTACAATCAAGCGAATTGTATTTTAGGATGACCTAAACAGGCAAAAGCAGTTTAATCAATAAAGGTACTCCAAATTTACATACCTAAAGCTATCATGAAAGGAGGATACAGCAGACAAAGATCCGTCCTGTAGGTATCATTCACTATCCTCCTGTAGAAATATAAATCTTAATATCACTAACAGCACAACCACTGCACTGACTATGTAACTCCTCCCAGAGAGAGCCAGATTTCCCATCTTTGTACACTTATATCTCTGTTCTATTACTAAAAGCAGTTACAAAGATGAAAACAGAGGCAAAACAACGAACCCATGAATGTGACAATAAAGAGGTACACATTACTGAACATAACATCCATGTATATTTTCAATTTTGGGACCTCACAATAAATTATGCCACTATAGCTATTAATATTTATCAAGCAGATAGTTTGCTGAATACAATACATCTTGAGGTATTTTAAAATACTAAACCATGTTATTAGTTGTCAGCAACAAGTCATATACGAGTAACTTCTGTTCTAGTTACCATGCAAGGGGAAGCAACACGTCTTCTTGGCCCATGTCCTGCACATACTGGAGCAAAGGTCTATAAGGATGATACACTATCAAGCAACAATCCTAGAGACAGTTTAAAAAAATATATATGTACAAAAGCAAATTCATTACAACATAAAACAATATCGTTTTCCAACTTATTGTTCTATGTAGTTCAAATTAATTTCCCTCTTATACTTGCTTCCTTTTTAATTTCTTGCTCAAATATGACCCTGAGCTACTATGACAGTGAAGGCAGTGATCTGTCTGGAATATAATTTGGTAAATCAGGTGGAGACAGTTAGCATCCATCTTTCCCTTAGAGACTCAAAGTGACATCTGCAACATACTGAAACCTCTTATAAGTCTGTAAAATCATAATCCTCAATGGAGGAGCAGAATTCTACCCAAGAGTAATCTATCTTTAACCCTGCACGCACGCACGCACGAGCACGCACACACACACACAAACTGTGCACACAGTTTACAGTGGTTTAACTTTCTGACTTATTTGCTTGCAATCCTTATTATAGTTATAATAAAACTACTTCTTTAAGCTCAAGTCAGATATAGAAATCATTTTACAGGCCTCATAAAGTGATTATGCTTATACATTTCTGTGATTTGTCATCACATATCATTTTGATAAATTTAAAATTTACCTCCCTTCAGAACAATTCATTACACCATTTTACTGTATTATAAAAAATATATACATACCATTAATTCTAAAAGGTAAAATTCACATTCTAGTATCTGTTAAAAAAAATCATCCAGTGAGAACAAACATGATTATGTAAATATTCTTTGCTTATATTAATAATTTATAGATACAGATAAATTAATTTACCAGTCTTATATGAAATTTCTAAATCAAGAAAATAAATGCAGTAACATATAATCAATAACATTCACAATAAAAATTACAAGTTTCGTTTGTTTTTTGAGACCAGGCGGGCCTGACTATGTAGACCATGCTAGTCTCAAAATCACAGAGATTTGCTTCCTCTGCCTTCCCAAAACTGGGAACTTGGCAAAAAATTGCATTTTACTGTTATATGTTTTTAATCCTTACAAAACAAAAAAAAGGCAGTATTATATATTTTTCTTTTTTGAGGAATAGGAGTAACTTGGAATTGAACCCAAAGTCTCAAATATGCTAAGCAATTAACTCTACTACTGAGATATAACCCCAGAATTCTTACTATTTAAAAAAAAAAAAAGAAAGAAAATCCTGTTAGAATTGCTAGAAACTACAAATTTAAGCTGGCCATGGTGGCACATGCCTTAAATCCCAGCACTTAGGAGGTCTACAGAGTGAGTTTGAGAGTTCAAGGACAGCCAAGGCTACTCAGAGAAACCCTGCCTCAAAAACCAACTCCAGCAACAAAAAAACAACAAAAACTTCCTAAGG
>NC_022031.1:21959173-21962368 GCF_000317375.1 Microtus ochrogaster | reverse complement strand
CGGCTAGTTTTTTTATTTTTTGAGACAAGGTATCATTATGTAGTCTTGGCTAGTCTGGAACCTGCTATGTAGGCCTCAACGTAATAGAGCTCGGCTGCATCCATGATACATGCAATGTCATTTTCTTATACAACACAGTTACCATTTGTACTCACTAATAAAGTACAAATGGAAAACCTGTTAACTATCTCCTCAAGAAGTCTTATACATACTTAAGCACTATTGAGAAAATAGTATTTAAGACATTAGAATGCAAATTTAAATCAATTAGAGTAGCAACTGGAAGCCCCAGCAACTTTGGTTTATAATTCCCTCCATTGGTACAAATGATTTCCTTCACTCAATATAAGGAATTCTGTGCATTTTATGTACTAAATTTTCAAAAAAGTTATTTTATAAATGAAGTTCTCTACAACTAATTTAGGTAACATCTGCCAAGATCTGAAACCTAGAACTATTTAAACATGAGGAAATTCACAAGATCTGAAACCTAGAACTATTTAAACATGAGGAAATTCACATTCTTTCTTTCATTTTGAAAATATCCCTAGTAAGGTTTCTGGGTTTTAGAATTCCTTTATATGTAAGCAGTGTGTAAAGTATACAAATAAAGCAGGTTCCTATTAATGGTAGAGAATCAACAAAGCAAAATAACGTCTGTAAAGGACTGGCGCAGTGGTTTATGCTTTTAATCCCAGCAATTGGGAGGCAGGTGGGTCTGAGTGTGAGGCTAATCTGGTCTAGATAGTGAAATCCTGCTTCCAAAAATTCTGTAATTGATACATGTCACTAATCCCTGGACTCGGACACCTGCACTGAGATTAGATTCACCTTATGCCATCAGCTTCTATTCCACCTATGCTGAAATGATATGATCCATTTTTTGTTTTGTTTTGCTTTTGGAAACAGGGTTTCTCTGTGTAGCCCTGGCTGACCTAAAACTCACCAAGTGTTGGGATTAAAGGTGCTACTACTACTGGATCCACATTTTTAAACATTTATCATTTATCCTGTGTTTGTGTACACACACACATGTACACCACAATATGGGTAGAATTCAGAGGACATCTAGGGATCCAATTCAGGCCATTGGTTGAGCCATCTCTCCAAGGCTACGTAGTAAAACTCACTGTCTCAAAAAACTCAAACAAACAAAAACAATAAAGTACATGCTTAAATCCTAATCCGTACTACCTCAGAAGGGGATTATACCTAGTGAGGCCCTTCACAGCAGTAAGGAGGCTCAGTGGTTAGGAACACTCACTGCTTTTGCAGAGGACCTGAGTTCAGTCTTCACCCACGTGAGATGGCTTACATCTGTCTCTAACTATAGCTCCTGGGAATGGAACACTTTTTTTTTGTTTCTTCAGGTGCCCATATGCACATGCATAGGCAAACACCAAACACATACACACAAATAAATCACTTTTAAAAAGAGGTAAAGGTTAAATTAATTAGAACATGAGAGTGGAACATAATTCTACAGGAGTGCTTGATATGGTTTGGACTGAAGTATCACCCTGACTCATATGTTGAAGGCCAAGTCATCAGCTGGACGATATAATCCCTGAAAGGTGATTTTCACTGAAAGATGAAGTTTCTGAACACCGACTGAGTCATACTGACATCCTGGGAGATGGTAGAGCTGTGGGTGGTGGAAGCAGAGGAAGTGGATCCCTGGGAGAGTGTCTAAAGAGACCCTTCTTGTCCTCAGTCTCCTCCACCACACCCTTCAATTGTGATGTTTCTGCACCGCCAGAGGCCAAAAGTGATGGAAGCAACAAACCACAGACAGAAAACTGAAGCTATGAGTCAAAGCGAATCCTTCCTTTAAAGCTGCTTCACAAACAAAACAAAAAAGCCGGCACCAACAACAAAAGAGCTGCTTCACTCAATACTCTTCACAGCAACAGAATGTCTAACTGCTGCTCCACCCAAGACAGGGTCTCACTATGTGGTTCCGGCTATCCTGGAACTCACTATGTAGACCAGGATGCTTCAAACTCACAAAGATCTGCTCACTTCTGTCTCCCAAGTGCTGGGACTAAAGGCATGTGTCACCACACACGACTACTGCTGTTTTAACATGATGCTGAAGACATATGGGAGATGGCTAGAAAGATGGCTCCGTGGTTAAGAACACTCTGCTCTTGCAGGGGACTCAGGTTTGGTTCCTAGCATCCACGTGGCCACCACTATTTACATCTATCACTCCAGTTTCAGGGGTGATCTCCACAGCACCAGCATGGCGTACATGAAGGCAAGATACTTATATGTATAAAATAAACAAAGTTTAAAAAAACAAAGAGAAAGAAAGGATGTAGGTACAAAAAGGGCAATGAAAGAACAGCCATAACAGCTAAAGGAGGCCACAGAGAAACCAAACTTGCTGGTGCCCTGATTTTTGGATCTTCAGACTCTAGAGCTTAGAGAAAATACCTTTCTGTTTAAATATCCAATTGGGTATTTTTTATAATAATTCTAGAAAAGAAATAGCAAGGCATTGTTCAACATGCTGTACATATTAACTGATTTTATCTTCATAATAACTCTAATCTTGCAGATGAGAAAATAGATTAAATGTTTCCATAAAACAATTCAAAGTACCATTAAGGTGACATATGTATGGTTTTATTACCAACTTTTACAACCAACTTCTACCCTTCAGCCTAAGAAGTGGTCTAGGAAGATGTTTCAGCAGTTGAAGTGCTACAAGCATGAGGAAACCAGAGTCTGGATCCCCAAACACATAAATTACATGTGTGGCAGTCCATCTCTGATTCAGCCTCAGAAAGCAGGGACAGGAGTTCCCTCATAGGAGGCTGGCTACTGACAAGACTAGTCATATTGACAAGCTCTGGGGTTAACTGAGAGACCCTGCCTCAACAAATAAGGTACAAGAGAAATGAAAGATGATTCTATACATCAACCTCAGGTCTTGACATGTATGCACATATACAAGTACATATGCCCACCACATACAAACTACACACACACACACATACACACACATGAAAATTTAGCTGCAGGGGACTGATGCCTTGGGCTTCTTTGGGCACCTACACTCACATGCATGTGCCCACATGCAAACACACACCTACACATAATTTAAAAGAATGTTTTAAAAACACAAGAGTTGCTGGACATAATGATAAAAGTTTAATTTAATTTTAATTCAATTTAATCCCAGCATTC
>NC_022031.1:21928527-21958078 GCF_000317375.1 Microtus ochrogaster | reverse complement strand
TCAGGGTTGGAGAGATGGCTCAGCAGTTAAGAACACTGCTTACTCTTCCAGAGGACCTGGATTAACTCCCTAGCACCGACATGGCAGCTCACACCTATCTTTAGCTCCAGATGCAAGGCTTCTGACATCCTCACATAGACATACATGCAGGCAAAACGCCAATGAACATAAAATAAAAATAAACTTAAACAAACAAAAAGAACCCTGGTTTTTTAGAGATAGTCTCATGTGGTCCAATAATCACTATGCTGGTGAGGCTAGCCTTGAACACCTAATCCTTTACTTCCACCTCCCAAGCACTGAGATTACAGGTCTGTACCACTACATCAGTAAAAACATCTTTTCAAGCATTTTTTTTCCTGTCTAATATGCTAAAGATATTCTTTGGAGTTGTGTAATAAACCCACTTGCATGTGGCTCATAAAAAAAAAACCACAAAATCTGTATGTTACAGAGCTTTCTTTAGATTTGAGCCTTAAAGCACAATACACTTTTTGCACTTACATACAGAAGTAGTAGCAGCGATCAATCTTGTATTTGAGACTACACCAAATTCCTAGAGAAAAGTGAATGAGATCAAGTACTTACTAACCCAATAAACATTAAAGATACCTGAGATCTACCCAAAACAGTTTTTTCAAGCTCTTCTCATGTTCACAGTCTGCTCAGTTTCTTCCTACTTAATCTATGAAGTATTTAAACTTCTAAATGTATTACCTTTCCTTAAAATTTCAATAATTTGGGTTGGAGATATAGCTCAGAAGTATATTGCTTGCCTGCCAAGAATGTGTAAGGCCTGCCTGTGTTCAATTCTTAGCACAATTAATCAACCAACCAGTCAATGAACAGACAAATGCGATATTACTCAGAAGACCATATAACACCAACCTTTCTGAAAGAATGAAGCTTATAATGGAATATAAGGCTTCTTAGGCTTTTCAACTTAATATACTACCACTATAAAATAACTAAATTTATCATGTAATGTAATTTAAATATACTTGTATTTAATTTCATATAAATCACTCAAGATATAAATCATTTGCTTCCTTTTAAAGTCAGAAAAGAATTGGTTCTTTATTTAACAAATTAAAAATTATTCAAACACGTTCAATTAAAAATCTGTATTCTAGTCAGGCGGTGGTGGCACACGCCTTTAATCCCAGCACTTGGGAGGCAGAGGCAGGCAGATCTCTATGAGTTTGAGGCCAGTCTACAAAGCTAGTTCCAGGACAGCCAGGACTATTACCCACAGAAACCCTGTCTCAAAAAAACAGGGGTAAGGTGGGGGAATAATCTGTACTCTACAACCTAATCTATGTATACATACATACATACATACATAAATTTAAACTTCAAATCCTAATATGTAGAACTAAAAACTAGAGACAGTATGTTAAATATGATTTGTACACAATTTCTATTCGATTAGACAAAACAGAAACTTGGTCATAGTTAGAGATAAAATGCAATGCAATACACTGAGAGGGGAATGAAGAAGCCATCTCAGTTGATACCTGCTGGGAGCGGGAAAGTGGAGTGACACTGAGCACGTCGACCACACTAGAGCAGGCGCTATGCCCAGGGGTAGTTGGCCAACAAAATGAACTTCATAGTCTTTGTTACTGTTTTATTTATTTATTTTTTTTGCAGGCTTTCCATTTCTTTCTGCATTTTGGTTTGTTTTGATTTTTATGTTTTTAGTTTTATGTTATTTGGTTTGAGAGAGGAAAAAAAACACTAAATTGGGTGGGAAGGGAAGAGGATCTGGGAGAAGTTGGGGGAGGGAAAGACATGATCAAGATACAGTGTATGAAAAAGGTTTTTAAGGAAAAAAAATCAATTCAACAACCAAACCTGAAAATATACCTCACCTACAACACCTCTTTATTCCAAAAAAACCTTCACAAATCCAGCCATAAGGACTGAAACTAGGCCTCATGGATGCTAGGCAAGCAGTCTACAACTTCCTTCCATAGTTAGATTTATTCAAACTTTATCTCAAAACCCATGGGCAGAGTGAACAAAAGCTCCTATAAAGGATTTTAGTACTTCTTGGGAGATAATTAAAAAAGATGCCATGGATGCTTCTAAATCAAAATGAACACAAAAGAAATGTAAACTTACTAGGTTAAGATCACATTCAATTCACATGAATACAATTATTATTCTAAAAACTTTACCAAGGATAGAAACAACAGATTAAAGATTGTGTGGGTCAGTTAAGAAAAGTAGTTCTCAGAATCTGCTACTATTTGGGTTACAGCTGAAAGATGAACTTTCTCAACAACACTGAAAAAGTAAGTTGGGCAGAATTCCAGTTGCTGGGCCAAGTCCTTATTTGTCTTCTCTCTTAATTACCTTTTCTGCTCCCACTACCCACACTCTTCCTTGTTAGAGTCTACAGAGCTATCTATCTATATTTCCTAATCCTTGCCTACCCTTTCACTTTCCCTCTATTGCTTGTTGCCAGAGAAGACAGGAATAAAGAAAAAGCATATGGGAGAGGAGCAGAGACATTCTTAGGCTATAGCAGGTAAGTTGTGGTACTTAGCACCAAACAATGTCTTTTTGTAGTTGCTTTGAGACAGGGTCTCACTATGTAGCTCTGGCTGTCTTTGAACTCGGAACTCACTATTAGGTCAGACTGGCCTTAAATTCAGAGAACAAACCTGCCTCTGCCCCCAGGTGCTGGGATTAAAGGTGTACACACCACAGTCAGCCAAACAATATATTTCAAAGGTAGCAAAGCAATTAAGTCCTAAGATAAAGAACCAGATTATTAGTACCAGAGTACTGGCTGTGCCACTGACTAGTGTATGACTGCTGCTCTATGTCTTATTTATAAAACAGGGATTCTAAGTGTTATAGCTCTGAGGGGAAAGGCTTCCCTATCAAAATATTACAGTTCTGAATGGAAAAGCTTGCCCATTAGAGGGGGCTCTGAGGGGAAACAGTTACCTGAAGGAGGCATTGGCAGCTGAGGGGAAGATTTCCGCAAAGCAAGTGTTAAATTAAGGCTCTGAGAAGAAAGGCTTCCCCTATGAAAGTGTTGTATCTCTCCTGGGAAGGCATCCTGGCAGTTGGGAGTCCAGGCATATCACAAAGTCACATTGCACAACAAATCTTACATAAGAAATTTACTGGGAGAGAAGAACCCAGGAGAGTGGCTGCCTCTGCTTGGATGAGAAGCAGCAGGAAACTGAGTAGAAGACAGGCTTCATATAGGGTTTCTTGGGGAGCAAAGATTTCCAAGATTCTTTTTCATGGTCCTCGTCTCAAGCTTGGGATAAAGTCAGGGGCAGAGTATTTTTTCCCTGGCTTCAATCTCATTTCAAGTCAAGGTCAAGGCCCTTTTACCCTACAGAGATACTACTGCTGTAGACGCCACTGTTATAGGATTAAATAAAAACGTATAAAGGGTCTCATTAAAGCACCTGATGATATAAGTGCCATATTTAATAAATATGTGTATATTTTCAAGATGTGTATATTTTCTTGTATAAATTACTCCCTTCGATTATCTATACAAAGGCAATATAAAAAAAGACATATGTAAGGATTATATTCTGATGAAGAACAAAAACTGTTTTATACCTCTACTTTGGATGCCAGAAACACACACGTAGGAGCCATTAATACAGGATCTATACTTTTCAGGGAATACCTAAAACATAATTAGACAAGAATTAAATAATGTCCATTTAAAAAATACACACTGGGAGATAGTGGAGCAGGAAATCATAACTCTATAGTAAACAAGTGACTTACTTATATATGGGAATTAGAAGATAATTTCTTTCTTTCTTTCTTTCTTTCTTTCTTTCTTTTTTTTTGTTTTGTTTTTTTTTTTTTGTTTTTGCTTTTTCGAGACAGGGTTTCTCTGTGGCTTTGGAGCTTGTCCTGGAACTAGCTCTTTAGACCAGGCTGGTCTCAAACTCACAGAGATCCATCTGCCTCTGCCTCCGAGTGCTGGGCTTAAAGGTGTGTGCCACCACCGCCCAGCTTAGAAGATAATTTCAAACAGGCTAACAAAAACAAACAAAGAAATAAATAAAAGCCATACCTGGCATAGAATCTCTTGAAATAGACTGTAGCAGTAGCAATGACCTGTTGTCTTAATTTAAGATGTTCACCTAATGCTTGGATAACTAAAAGGGAAATAATAAAATTTAAATATATCATCTGGCATTATAATAACATTAACATCTAACAAAATTTCTATATCTTAGGATTCTGTCCACTCAACCCAACCTATGTACTCTCTGACACCCTGTTTTCTTCCCTCCCTCCCTCCCTCCTTCCTTCCTTCCTTCCTTCCTTCCTTCCTTCCTTCCTTCCTTCCTTCCTTCCTCTCTCTTTTTCTTTCTATCTTTCTTTTTGAAAGACCAGAATGGCCTTGAACTCAGAGTTCCTCCTGCTTCTGCCTCCCAGTGCAGGATTAGTGGAGTGTGCCACCACCTGGTCTTCTGACACCTTCTGAACTACAGCTGCCTAAGACTTACAAATTCAGCAATATGCATAAACAAGACAAAGAAACTGCCTACAAGCTATCTTGCAATAAGGAGGTTAAATAGAAAACATTCTATGCATTTTAATGTTTTTCACATTATCTATATAAAAAGTTTTAAAAATTAAACTAGATATTGTCATTTACCAAGAAATCCATAGTAACTCTCCTATACAAGGGAAAGGTAGATTTGCAGAAAGTGACAGAGTTAAAGATGGTGAGAGGACTGAGAGACGGCTCAGGGATTGAGATCACTACCTACTGCTGCAGAGACCCGAGTTCTGTTCCCAGCACCCACATGGAGGTTCACAACCATTTGTAACTCCAGCCCCTAGGGATCCAAACCTCCTCAGCACCAGGCACAACATACAGTGTACATATACACACGCAGGCAAAATACCCATACACATAAAACAAATACAATTTGTTTTTAAAATACAAGCAACAAAGCTATCCTAGTACAGTAAAGGCATCTTGACTAAATCCCCTTCTTGCTAGTGTGAAGTTATAAGGTAAAAATGACAACTATAGGATGTCAGTTTAAAGAATCATTTATTTTTACTTTGTTTTAGTCAACCTTAAAAGGGACTGCACTAGGGGCTGGAGAGATGGCTCAGCGGTTAAGAGCATTGCCAAAGGTCCTGAGTTCAATTCCCAGCAACCACATGGTGGCTCACAACCATCTGTAATGGGGTCTGGTGCCCTCTCCTGGCCTGCAGACATACACACAGACAGAATATTGTATAAATAAATAAATATTTTTAAAAAAAAAGGGACTGCACTAGAAATGCCTGAGATTAGCTAAAACTGTGCTTCTGATACATAAGGTGTAAAGTGTTACCCAGAACAGTAAAATAATAAATGTACAAATAAAATCATTAACTATTCTGTAATAATCCATTGAAAATTACCACACAAGAGTTTCAAAGGTGACCAGCTATACTATACCATCTCAACCAATTTAAAGTTTACCATTTGTAAAAAATATTTGTAACTTCCAATACTCTTCTTCTGAGAGAAACTTTAAGTCCTTCTGGCGCTCTTTCAACAGATCTTGTTTATCCAAAATCCACTGCAAACTAGAAAAAGTAAAGATGTTAAACCATGGTATAGAAAGCCAACAAGCAAAAATACCTGTAATACTAAGATTTAATAAGCTGATCATATTCTTATTCCACCGTGTCCCCCCCCCCTTTTCCCTCTGAGACAGGGTTTCTCTGTGTAGCCATCGCTGTCCTGAAACTCACCCTGTAGACCAGCTTGGCTTCAAACTCAAGAGATCTTCCCCTAACCCCTAACCCACCTCAGCCACCACTGCTAGGAAAAAAGGCATGCGGCACCACACCCAGCTTCTTCTCTTTTCTTTTTGAAGGTACATCCTTAAGAAAAAGACAGGTTTGGCTAGGAATGTAGCTCAGAGGTAGACAGAACACTAGCCTACTTCTGAAACATATATCATTATAGTCTCAGCGTTCGTTCTTCTAAATAGGTCTCTAAAATATTGAGTAAACTAGATTTAACAATGAAAGGCTTGAGTTCTTCAAAACATGCTCACCTGTTTCAAGTACATTCTGCCTCAGAGGAGATTAAACATTTTTCTAAGGAAATATTTTTCAGCTAGCATTTTCATTATCGCCCCTAAAAGTTTCACAGTCTTGTTAGTAAACCAATTTAAACCCTTAGGTTTAGCCGGGCGATGGTGGCACACACCTTTAATCCCAGCACTCGGGAGGCAGAGGCAGGTGGATCTCTATGAGTTCGAGACCAGCCTGGGCTACAAGAGCTAGTTCCAGGACAGGCTCCAAAGCTACAGAGAAACCCTGTCTCGAAAAAAAACCAAAATAAATAAATAAATAAATAAACAAACACTTAGGTTTTTGACGTTACTTATGACTGCTTTGCTGACTATTTTCAAACAACTCTGTGCCAATCTGTTGTGGTTGACTCCCGTTAGGTCTGGTCAATAATAAATAAGGATGCTATGGATGCCATTTTAAACTCTCAGGGAAGTTATTCATCTGATTTCTCTAGCTTTTCAGCAGCCCACCTCAGTCTCAGCAAGGTCATGTGAGGAAAAACAGGAGAACTTGAGGGTAAAGAATCAGCTTTAATCCCGGCAGAGGCTGGTGGATCTCTGTGAGTTCAAGGCCAGCCTGGTTTACAAAGCGAGTTCCAGAACAGTCAGAGCTGTTACACAACCCTTTCTTCAAAATGCTTTTGATGTTTTTCAAAGACTCTCTACCTCTTTCTGGATTTCCTCCATCTTGCCATTTGTACAAAGCAGCAGCACACAGGTTCTCAGACCCTTTATAGTAAGGCCCTTCCTCAAAGACAGACTCTACTACATCCAAAGACTTACTGTGTTTCAGAATTACATCACTCAGACAATCAAGGCAGTGTCTGAGTACCAGGATTACAGGCTCAAACTCAAACTCACTTTTCTGAGTCTCCTCCTTCTGTATTTCAACTAAGATATCTCAGTGAGTGAAAACAATGAACATGTCCCATAGGGATGTTTCATGAGCATTTTATCTCCCTAGAATCACTTTGTAGCAACGGAAAACATGCTTTCCAGAATTAGGTTTCCAAACTCACTGTCTTCTCTCCTGTTCTTAGGCAAAGAGGAAGAAGAGCCAATCCAATTCACAGAACTAATTTTTTTTTCTCTTTACCATAAAGTTTGCTTAAACTAAGATGTCTTCTATCAAGTCCCATTCAGTTTTTAAGTATTCAGTGGAAAACCTGATCAAAGCTTGACCCAATCACATAACTTCCTGCGTGTTTAACAAATGCATTTAGTGATAAATGTGATAAATGTTTCAAATATTACTTTAGTCCTATGCTCACTGACAGACACCACCGTTCATTTAAATGGTTAAAGGAAGAGATAAAAATCTGGAGAATACACACTTTTAAGGCAAAATTGAAGACACTGGCTAATGAATGAAAACGGATACATTTTGGAGAGAACCTGCGCTACATTTTATATAGCACCTGCTACATTCTAGGGGCACAAACACCAATCTAGAAGCCGGGAAGTGGTAGCACACTGCTTTAATCCCAGGCCTTGGGATTCTGAGCTCGAGGCCAGTCTGCTCTACAGAGGGAGTTCCAGGACTGCCAGCTAGAGCTACACAGAAACCCTGGGATGGAGGGTGGGAGGAGCGGTGGCGGCGAACAAATGGATCGACAACCTAGGCATAAAGGAGAGCCAGGAAGCAGCAGGTAAAATAAAGGACGACTCTTTCCTCTCCTCTGAGTAAATAAATATTAAATCTAAAAGTAAGGCGAATGACAAGAGATTATAATATCGTTTCTCTCATCAAAGGCTAGCAAAAGAAAGCTATACTCTCACAACGCTACAATGTGCCTGTCTGTGCCCACATCATCCCATTCAGCTAACTCCAAAATTCAAAATCTTCCTTCAGATCTCGGTCCTCTTTCTAGTCTCATACCCCACACCCCCCGCAGCCGCCCACGGCTCCCGAAATCCGCCCCAAGAAGGAAAGCCGGCAAACAAGCGCAGTAGGCTTCGGACCCCCAACTTCTCGGGGAGGGCTCACCCACTCTCTAAGAGCCGCCAGGACGGAAGCTCCGAGGGAGCCGCAGGCCCAGTCCTCCCAGTGCCCCAGAACCGGTCCCGCGCGAGAAAATGGAAGCTCACTCACTAGTGGGAGCTCTGCCAGAAGTTCCCTGCCATGGACCTCTGCTTGCCCTGCTACAAAAGCACCAGCCGGCAGAGCGGCCCACGGAGCGACCATAGACCCAGTCAAGGCCGCCGTGCACCTCAACCAGACTGGCCGGCCTGAGCTCCACAGCGACCGCAGCCAGAGGAAGAGACCAGCACCCTCGTTGCCTAGACGCCGGCCGACAACACTGAGCTGCGTACACCGGTTCCTGCTGACAAAAGTTCCGGCGCGCCCTAGCAGCAGTGGAAGCGAGGAGACCGCCGGTGGGCAGAGACCGGAACTGGAGTAACGAGACGCTCTCCCGCGAGATTTCCGGCGAGGTCGGCCCTAGAGCAGCCGCTACCTGGCTTTCTGGTCCGGTGCTGTTTGTTCTTTTGGATCCATTTAGGGATCTTGTTAGTCCACTTGGTAGGCCTTCAGAAATAGCACCCTGGCATTGGAAGAAAGCATGACTTATGATGCTCATTTTCCTAAGATCTAAAGGAGAAATAAATGAAAATAATTTTGGCCTTAGGATCTAAGCGCTCTTGGTGAAGTTCTTGTGGGCATCAAGCCTAATGAGTTAATGTGTTTTAGTGTGGTAAGTGTAGACTTTTTAAAATAGCAATCTTTCAAAGTCAGAGCCGTCTATTGGTACACCTAAAAACATAGATGAGCGTATGAACACATATCTAGCCACATGGATGCTCATGCATGCCCCAAATTGAAATACTGTAGAAATGCAATAATTTAATTTTACAAAATGAAAACAAAACAAACATGTTCCTGTAATATTGCACGTAGTGCTGCACTTTGGTGACTGAGACAGGAACGTTAGGAGTTTCAGGTCAGTCTTTGTTTCATGCTGAAACCTGTCTCAGAAAACAAACAAGTGGGTCAGAGGATGTAGTTCTATTAGTGAAGTGCTTGCTGGTGCCCCAGAAGTCCTGGGTGCAAATCCCAGCACTGCATAACACCATCATGTTAATATCATCCTCAGCAATGCTGATTTAGGTCAGCTTGGGATTACAGTCTCTAAATGAATGGACACACCTCAGAGTTACTCAAGAACTCTGAGGCAGATAGCACAAATATTTTTTCCTTGTGGGTGGAGACCAATGGAGTGAAAACTATGAAGTGAAACTAGTCTGCCAGCCATAGAAAAGATGTTTTTAAATTCGATCCACTTGTGTACACACCCAACCATCCTGTGAAATACATTCATGAATTGGGATGAGCTAGATTAAGCTAAATTGCTCTAACATCTCCCTAGTCTCACTCCAACTTAGCATAAAAATATATGTCATTCCCATGAAGTTCCCTAAAGTTGGAAACTTCTTCACAGTTATCTTCTAGCTCTTCAGAGAACTAGTGTGTTTTTATCTCCCAACTATTTATCTCAAGGTTCCTGGCTTCCAAAATCAGAGTTTTTCTGTATAGACAATAGAGAGTTGATGTGGGATTCCCCTCTTTCTGCTGTGAATATGTTTTATCACCATTGGTTTATAAAGAAGCTGCTTTGGCCTATGGTAGGGCAGAATAGAGGTAGGCAGAAAAACTAAACTGAATGCTGGGAGAAAGAAGGTGGAGTCAGGCAGACACCATGTAGCTGCTGAAGGAGAAATATACCAGAACCTTATCATTAGACTACAGCCTTGTGCTGATACTCAGATTAATAGAAATGGGCTAATTTAAAATGAAGAGCTAGCTAGGAATATGCCTAAGCTACTGGCCAAACAGTGTTGTAATTAATATAGTTTCTGTATGATTATTTGGGTCTGGGCAGCCAGAAAATGAACAAGCAGTCTCCTTTTACAGAGAACTCATACTAGCTCTTAATTAAATAGTATTAAGAGTCTTAAAACAGAAAAAGCACAATCAGTTCTCATGACCTACTGACCAGGACACCACCTACATGACTCCAATATATTTGTCAAGGTGCCCTAAAAGTGTTGAGGAGTGTGTAATATATTTGGGAACACTACTATCTGTTTCTGAGATACTGTCACCACCCAAGCCATGTCCTACATCATACAAATTTAAAATGTCTTCAGATCTCGGTATTTGCCTTTAGTTTTGTCAGCCATGCATAAAGATTCTGTAACAAGCTCCTATTACCAATGTTTCGTGTGCTCCTATGACACGCACACATTACATACACACACATTTGTTTCTTTGAGGTAGAATTTCTCTGTGTCACAGCCCTTGTTGTCTTGGACTTGCTCGGTAGACCAGACTGGCCTTGAGCGCACAGAGATTCACTCACCTCTGCCTCCCTGTGCTAGGATTAAAGGCGAAGGTCACCTCAGCCCAGTGAAGGTTCTATTTTTTTTCCCTTATCTCCCCCTCCCTCCCCTCCCTGTTTTACTACCACACAGCTCTGGGCTGACCTGGAGCTCACCTGCCTTTCTCCCTTTTTTTGTGCTGGGATTAAAAGTAAGAGCCACCACACCTGGCTCCTATAACATGTGTCCCAGGCTGGCCAGGAACTCCCTGCGAAGTCAGGTGTTCTTATTTGCTTCTCTGCTGCTGTGATAAAGCACTGACCAAACGCAACTGGGGAAGGAAAGGGTTCCTTTCACCTTGCGAACCCATCATCGAGGGAAGCCGGGCCAGGAACCTGGGGGCATAATTTGAGACCTCCAGAGAGCAGAGACCATGAAGAAAAACTGCTTACTCAGCTTTCCTTCTTATGTATCCCAGGCCCACCTGCCCAGGGGTAGTATTGCCCACCGTGGGCTGGGCCCTTCTATATCAGTTAGCAATCAAGAAAATGCCTCACAAGCTGGGCGATGGTGGCGCACGCCTTTAATCCCAGCACTCGGGAGGCAGAAGCAGGCGGATCTCTGTGAGTTCGAGACCAGCCTAGTCTACAAGAGCTAGTTCCAGGACAGGCTCCAAAGCCACAGAGAAACCCTGTCCCGAAAAACCAAAAACCAAAAAACAAAACAAAACAAAACAAAAAAAACAAGAAAATGCCTCACAGATGTGCCCAGAGGCCAGGCTGAAGGAGGTGATGCCTCACTTGAGATTCCTCTTAGCAAGTGCACGTAGGTTTGTATCACATCAACCACTAACTATGATGCCATTAGCGATGATACAGTTCTGATCCTGCTGCCTGCACCCACTCAATGCTCAGACTCCAGGTGTGCACTACCGTGTCCGACCTTTCCATGCATTCCTATTACATTCTATTTCTGTCTTTACCCTGGCACTGACGTGTACTTTATGTTTGTGCCTGTACTTGTCCACACCCCAGTGTCTTCATCTTTGTATCTTCATTAGTTAAGGACATACCACTTAATAATAGGCACAGCACATACTGATATTTGTGGGGTTTTGAATATTTTTTAAGGGGTGTGTGTAAAAGAGGTCATTGGATCCTCTGGAGCTAGAGTTACAGGTAGGTGGGAGCTTTCCAACATGAGTGTTGAGAATCCAACTCAGGCCTTCTGGAGGAGCAGCAAGTGCTCTTAACCATGGAGCCACATCTTCTGGAGGAGCAGCAAGTGCTCTTAACCACGGAGCCACGTCTTCAACTCTTACATATTTAAGGGGAATGCTTTGATATAATAATGTGGAGTTGTTGAATTATGAATGCAAAAAGAAACAATAACACATTATTAGAGTCATGAAGATCCAGGCACCTTTCTTCTGTGAACACCTTTACACAGCTTACCAAAAAGAGCTCAGATTTTTTTTTTTGTTTATGTCCTGGTTTCTGCTTCCAATCCACAACACCAAATGTGCGGTGCTCTCCAGAGCTCACAGAGGGGTCATGTCCGTCAAGGGCCTAAAGCTGAGAACTCTTGAGCTGTGCAGTAAATAACCTTTGAGTGTACTCTAGAAATGTAGGTTGAATTAAGTTGACCTGAATCAGAAACTAATCTTCCTTTTTTTCTTTTTTTTAAACAATTTCAGACAGGACTCAAACTTACAGATCTCCTGCCTCTGCCTCCCCAAACGCTGGGATTGAAGGTGTGTGTCAGTTCATTTCCCCACTCAGTTTCCCCTCTACTTTCAGAGAATTATTTTATTTTATTTTGGTGACATACTGATTTTTTTCCCTCGTTTTTCAAGATATGCTTTCTCTGTGTATCCCTGGCTGTCCTGAAACTCACTCTGTAGACCAAGCTGGCCTCAAAGATTCTACTGCCTCTGTTTTCCCCTTATTTTAAAGTTGTACATCTTTGCCCTCTCAAATACTATTATTAGGGATCATATTATAATTTTAATTAGATTTTTATCTTCACTATTCTGCCTTGAAACTAAGAGTATTTGTATATCTATCTATTTATCTATCTATCATCTATCTATCATCTATCTATCTATCTATCTATCTATCTATCTATCTATCTATCTATCTATCTATCTATCTGTTTATCTCCCTCCTTCCCTATACCTGATTATTCACCATTTCTGCATTATTTTAAATCCTGGATAGATATTTTTGTTGGTGATAGCTAGATTTTAAAATTATTGTAAAGTGTAGTAGTTAAGAACTCAATTTTAACCAGGCATGACTATATGTGCCTTTTGTTAGGCTTTGCCACTTGCCACTCATGTAACCTTAGTTAAAACACTTAGCTTCCCCGAACTTCAGTTTATCTGTGAGACAGGGAAAATCAAGGTATCTGAGTCATTTGATAGTTGTAAATTTTTTCAAGACAGGATGTAGTTTTGGTCTTAACCTGGATCTCACCCTGTAGACCAGGCTGGCTTCGAACTCAGAAATCCTCCTCCTCTGCTTCCCGAGTGCTGGGATTAAAGGCATGTGCCATCACTGCACGTCCAGTGGTTGTAAATTTTCAATGATATTAAAATAGTATCAGGTATGGGACTGAAGAGATGGCGCAAAGGTTAAGAGCACTGGCTGCTCTTCCAAAGGTCCTGAATTCAATTCCCAGCAACCACATGATGGCTCACAACCATCTGTAATGGGATCTGGTGCTCTCTACATGGAGGCAGAATAATGTATACATATTAAATAAATAAATTTAGAAAAAGAATAAAATAACAATAATACAGGTAATAGTAAGCATGACATTTTAGTTCTTTATTTTTTCTTGTTTTTCATTTTTTGTCATGGTCTCAGTATGTGATCCTAGCTGGCCTAGAATTCACTGTGTAGACCAAACTGTCCTCAAACACAGACACCCCTGCCTCTGTCTCCAGAATGCTGGGATTAGAAGGCATGTGCCACCACACCATGCCTACACAGAGAAACCCTGTCTCGAAAAACCAAATATAAATGAACAGATGGCTACAAATCTAAACAGAGAATTCTCAAAAGAAACTCAAGTAGCTGAGATAGGTCTTGCCTATCTCTCCTGCCTAGCTATTGGCCACTAGGCTCCTTATTACACCAATCACAGTGGCATATCTTCACACAGCTCAAATACCTCACAACACTTCTTTTCATCTTCAGTTTAAGCCGAGGAAGATGCCATCTCGTCAGCTGACCTCCTCTGTATTTCGCTGTCCAGTACTGGGACTACAGGTTTCAATTACATAATCCATGCCCAGCTTGAACATAATAAACACACGAAAGCTTATATTAATTACAAATGCTTGGCCAATATATTCACAGTGTACAGAAGGATTATTCCACAGCATTGGAGTGTGTGTAACTTCTCTATCATAGTGTCGATGCCCAAAGAAGATAGTGTTGAATATGTAGCAATGTGGACTCTGTTAAGGATCAATAATACCACAGGGCTACAGGCCCTTCCACATCCTGAGCTACTAGTAGGTTCCCAGCAAATAATCACTTGTTAATTACCCCATCTCTTCTCTTGCTGAAATATAATTATAGCATACCATTAGGAATGGCAGGCAGAGCGCCGAACTGATCTCAGCCCCAGATGCCAGCAAGAACTGGCATATGGCCGATATGAATTACTGAACTTCTTCAGTACTCAGTTTTAATGAACTATAGAAAATGATTATGGAAAGTATAGTCTTGGGTGCTCAGCTTTACAAATCACTAAACAGGGGGCTGGAGAGATGGCTCAGCCTTTGAGAGCACTGTGCTCTTCCAGAGGAGTGGAACTCAGTTCCAAACATCCCTATGATGGCTCATAATTGTCTGTAACTCTGGTTCCAGGGGGCCAATGCTCTCTTCTGGCCTCTGCAGGCACGGGAATCCATGTGGTGAGCAGAATGGAGAATGCCTTTAGAAATTATGATTTATTGGATAAAAGAAAGATTTTGTAGTCTCAGATACTTTGTTAATTGTTTGTTTTGAGAAGTGGTCTCACTATGTAGCTCTGGCTGTCCTGGAACTACCTCCTGTCTTTCTTGTTAGAATTGTTTCATCAAAGGCTATCAAAAGTCAGCTACAGTGTACTCCAGCATTTCAACTATCCCTATGTCCTGTCCGTGGGATGTTTCTGTTCAATCTGTCAACCAAAAAAGTGGAATCCCCAGAGGCCTGAGGGGACAGGACAGCAGACTTAGGCACCAGGAAGTCATCCCTAGAACCAGTGGGACCTCTCCAGATCTTAGTTACCCTGCCTGAGCCTGAATTGCTCCAGAGCCCAATCCATGCAAGGAAATCAAGTACACAAAAAGGAAAAAAAGCCAAATAGGAGACAAATGGGTGATGGTTCTTGCCAGAAGAGAGACCAGTACACCCTGTCATTATCAGAAGACAGATGGCCACCAATCTCCAATTGGGAGCAACTAAAATTGCTGTTACTCAAGCTCAGATCTTATTTCTAGGTTTGGGTTGCCCCTCCCTAGGGTCTGACAATGGCGAGAACTTCAGCAGCCAAAGTTTGCATAAATTTGGCAATGGTCCTAAATGTTGATTATCAACTACATTGTGCCTATTGGCTACCATGCTCAGGGTAGGTTAAAAAGGGTGGTGGAGGGGGGCAAACACCTTTAACATGTGTCCTTGAGTCCAGCAAAAATTGAGCCAACCTCCTACCTTTTTACTCTCCTAAGGGACAGATACACCCTGTATTGAGAAGTTCTTAAGATAAAAATTGCTAACCATTTCTTCCTTGCAGACCCTGCAACAGACCCAGAGGGCTATCCATCAGAAACTTCAAGAGTCTGTATTCTTGCCCGTGTCTGAGCCTGCCTACAAATTTCAACCTGGTGAGCTTATATGGGTAAAGAGAATCACAATCTGAGGGCTGGAGAGATGGCTCAGAGGTTAAGAACCTTGTCTACTCTTCCAGAGGACCCAGGTTTAATTCCCAGCAACCACATGGTGGCTTACAACTATATGAGCTTTGGTGCCCTCTTCTGGCATGCAGGCAGAACACTGTAGACTTAATAAATAAATGAATACATTTTTTAACAAGTCTGAGAGACAGAGGGAGAGAGAGAAAGAGAGAGAGAGAGAGAGAGAGAGAGAGAGAGAGAGAGAGAGAGTCCCACCAGCTGAAGAAGGCTATAGAATGAGTTGTTACCATGTTCTCAGGTTGTCCTATTGACCTGGGATTTGAGAATTAAGAAAGATGGGAACTGGGGAGCTCATGAAGTTCATAGCCGATCTAGCCAATGAGACACAACCTACCTACCTTCTAGGTAGATTTCTCTAAAATATTAGATTCAGAGGCTACTGGGGGATGGTTTGTTTACTCTAGGGAGGAGCATGCCCCTGTGCAGTGGTTTCACAGGTCACGAGAAGGGGCTTGATCTATTCAGTGCTATGCCTACCCAGCTGATTCTTCCCTGGTCTGCCAGAAACCAGGTAAATACCATTGTGATCCATGAGGTTACAAATCCTAATTTTCCTGGGGGCACACTGATTCCTTCATAGTGCTTAACTGTGGGCACCAGAATGCAATTCCATATCCATAAAAGTTATGGTCTGGCAGGAAGCAAAAAATCATTATTGGAAAGCTAGCAGAACCTAGCTCAGGTTATACCTGAGTGGTCCGGATCCCAAGGAAACCTGCACACAGAGTTATTGTGCCCATTGGCCCAAAATGACCCATCATGATATCTCTGAAATATGAGATCTACCTCCAAAACTACAATTTCTCCGGGAATGCTTTCGGTAACCTCAAAGATAAATGTCCAGGAGGCAGCGGAGGCCAGGCCGTCAGTGTTCAGGATGCTAGAAAGAGTGTATCATTTTATTAACCATACTCAACTGGACATAGGTCAGGACTGCTGGCTGTGCCTGGACCCCATCTTATGTTGGAATTGGAACTAATCAAACAATACACTCCACTTCTGACCCTCACAGCTGTAAATGGGCTCAACCTAAGATCACCCTAACAAACAGTTCTAGGGTTTTTATAGCTGCAAGAAAACACCATGACCAGAATGCCAGTTGGAGAGGAAAGGGTTTATTTAGCTTATACTTCTACATCACTGTTTATCATTGAAGGAAGTTGGGACAGGAACTCAAGTAGGGGAGGAACCTGGAGGCAGAAGTTGATGCAGAGGCCATGGAAGGGTGCTGCTTACAGGCTTATTTCCCCTGTCTTGCTCAGCCTGCTTTCTTATAGGACCTAGGACCACCAGCCCAGGGATGGCACAATCTACAATGAACAGGGCCTTCTTCCCATCAACCACTAATTAAGAAAATGCCTTACAACCAGATCTTATGGGGGCATTGTCTTAATTGAGGTTCCCTCCTTTCAGATAACTCTACTCTGTGTGTCAAAATAACAAGACTAGCCAGCACAAGGACCTTCAGGGGAAGGGTGCCTGTTTAATGTCACCCAAGATAGTTCCCTCATGTAGATTTCTGTAGCCACACACATCTGGTTAATCCCAGAAATGGCAGTATAATGTATTTCCAGGCCCAAAAGACTCTTGGGTTGCTTCTTCTGAATTTTTACTCACAGAAGGAAAACTCACTCCATTGTATCCTCATGCATGTTAAACCACAGGTGTTCACCTATAATGAAATAGAAGGCAGGGCCCACCCCAGTTAGAGTCTGGGCTTTCTCATGTGAGATGAGCCACCACCCTTCTCATTCCCCCTGTCGGTGGAGGCAGGTATCGGGCTCTGCTGCAATTGAAACTTCAGCCCTACTTACAGGGGTTAAAAACTTTAAGAAACTCAATACTAAAGTAACCATAGACCTGGGCCATCTAGAAAATTCTGCTTCCGATTTGAAAGCCCACTTAGATTCCTTAGTGTGGCTGTTCAGAATTGAAGAGGTCCAGACCTCCTCTTTATGAGTAAGAAAGTTTCTTTCTGGCACTGGGAGAAACTTGTTGCTTTTATACCGATCGGTCAGGGATAATTAAACAAAAATTAGTTATGAACAAAATAACCTTCAGGAAGGAAAAGGAAATGTCAAGAATCTAACAACTAGCACCAATCTTTGTTCTCCTTGTTAAATACTGTATTTAGAGCCATGGCTGGGCCAGTGATCCTTTTACTCCTGTCTCCCAGTATAGGACTCTGCTTGCTCAAACGCCTATAAGCAGAGAATATATTCTGTTACACTTTTAATGCTAAAAGGACAGCATAATACTCTGCCCCCAGATGAATGCACAATTTGACTCATACTCAACAGAACATAACAGGCCCCAGCTCTTAGCATAACTGACTCCATGGTGGAAGAACACATTCAGGCCATGAAACTCAGCATGTGGACAGCACCACCTGCCAAAACTGAAACAAAGACCTGTTCCATCAAAATCTATACTGTTCAAGCTTTTTGGCTTCTGCAGCTCTGCTTCTGACTAACTGTTCTTGTTAACCGAAGTATATCAACCCAGGTTATGGTTTTTCTGCTTGAAAGTTCACCCCCGAGAAAGGCTCAGGGCTACACTGGGATCCTGAATACTCAGTGAAGTCACCAGCCGGCTAATTAAGACTTTCTATTGCTTAAACCCATGCCCGCCCAAGCAGTCATCTCTGGTGGATACCCCGCAGCCTTCTCAGCTTCTCGGGCTCAAGCAATCCTCCTGCCCACCTTCTGAGTGTTTGAATCTCAAACATCACCTGTTAGGCAGTTTGGATTACAAATAACTATGTGAAATTTCACCTTGATATGCCTCCTTGGTTCAGAGCTATTTGAATTTTATGAATTGCTTCTCGCTTTTTTTAACAGTGATTAGGAGAGAGTCAATTCCTTTGCTTCCCAACAGGAGGCATGAGAGTACCAGGATGAAAAGCTAACATTCCCTTCTCTCCTCTTCCCTCTAACAGACCACACTAAGAAATGATGCCAGCTGGAGGAGCTTGCTTTGTGCTTGCTCCTGGTGATACCTCTGCCCCTTGATTATAGGGTTAAAGTTTCATAGTTTTGCATATGAAATGTATACTTTGTATTGTACAATTTTATGGTGTTCATCTTGAAAACAATGTGCCAGATGAAAATAGCCCAGACACTATTTTTTCTATGATTTTACTGTATGTGGGACCTGGAACGGCCAGATTCATGGAGCATCAAGGTAAAATGCACGTCAGTGGGTGCAGATTGGGTGGCTAGAGGATGTGAACTGTTATTTAATGAACACAAAGTTTGTGTTTGGGGAACTGGTAGTGATGCTTGTACAATGGTCTGAATGTATTTAATGCACTGAATGCTACATTTAAACGTGATCTAAGTGGGAATTAATGAATAATTAAATCGTGAAAAAGACTACAGCGAGGAGAGGATATGGATGGGTTGGATTCAAACAAATTATGTTCATATATGAATATTAAATAAAATATTTAATAAAAAACTACATTAGGAAAACATGGTACAAAGGGTAAACTGAATCTCCCACCGGTTGCACAGTTTTGGGTAAGCGTAGCTTTTCTGTGTTTCAGTTCTGAACAAACTAACAAGAAGAAGGATGGATAAGTTGATCTTTAGGGTTCTCTCACTTTCGTGATTTGGTAAGATGTAAACGTGGAGGAACTACCAGGGTCTGAGTGGCTGAAATTCTCTCCCGCAGCATCAATACCTTTAGCCTTTGTCACCACACAGGTTTGCTGGTACGTCCACCAAATTTAAAATTCTTTGATCCTATGTCTCTTTCTAGTTATCATCCTATTTCTTTTAGTTCCCTTTATAGAAAAATCTCATATTAAAGATAATAAAGTCACTGTCTCCTACCTGATCGTCTTACCCAACATCTCTATGAGAACTTGGACTAGTGAAACACACATGTCTATAGTCTTTAGTATAATTCAGAAGAACCTACACAAATAGACATCACTATTTTCTCTCTGCTATCATCGACCTCCACCCTCATATACACCTCACATTCTCTGTTCCACTCACTTTGGCCTAAACTTTGAAACTACAAGGTGTACATCTACCTTGGGGCATGTCTTTGTTAGGGTTTCTATTGCTGTGACCAAATACCATGACCAAAACCAAGTTGGGGAGGAAAGGCTTTATTTGGCTTCTTCTTCCACATGACTGTTCTTTATTAAAGAAGTCAGGACAGGCCTCTTCCTGTAAGCGGCCAGAGGTGACCCATGAAGATGGTTCGCTACTCTCTTGACCCAGAAAACCCTACAAAATCATGCAAATCGAGAGGATCAAACCTTCGGGTTCACTTTAAGAACACCCGTGAAATGGCCCAGGCCATCAAGGGTATGCATATCCGAAAAGCCACCAAGTATCTGAAAGATGTCACTTTGAAGAAGCAGTGTGTGCCATTCCGACGGTACAATGGTGGAGTTGGTAGGTGCGTCCACGCCAAACAGTGGGGCTGGACACAGGGTCGGTGGCCAAAAAAGAGTGCAGAATTTTTGCTGCACATACTGAAAAAAAGCAGAGAGCAATGCTGAACTGAAGGGTTTAGATGTGGACTCTCTGGTCATTGAGCACATCCAGGTGAACAAAGCACCTAAGATGCGCCGACGAACTTACAGAGCTCATGGCTGGATTAACCCATACCTGATCTCCCCCTGCCACATGGAGATGATCCTCACTGAAAAGGAACAGATTGTTCCAAAGCCAGAAGAGGAGGTTGCACAGAAGAAAAAGATATCCCAGAAGAAACAAAAACTTATGGCATGGGAATAAATTCAACATGAAATAAATGCAGATAAAAGTAAAAAGAAAAAAAAAGTCAGGACAGGAAGTCAAACAGGGCAATAAACTGGAGACAGAAGCTAATGCAGAGGCCATGGAGGAGTGCTGCTTACTGACTTGCTTCTCATGACTTGCTCAGTCTGCTTTTTTTTTTCTTTGATTGCTTGTTTATTTTCAAGACAAGGTTTCTTTGTGTAGCTCTGGCTGTCCTGGGAATCTCTCTGCAGACCAGGCTGGCCTCGAACTTGTAGAGATCAGCCTGTCGCTGTTTCCTGAGTGTGGGGATTAAAGGTATGCACGACCACCAGGCTTAGCCTCCTTTCTCATAGAACCAAGGACCATCAGGAATAGCACCACTACTCACAATGGGCTGGGCTCCTCTCCATCCATCACTAATTTTAAAAATGTGTCATAGCCAGATCTTATGGAGGCATTTTCTTAACTGAGGTTCCCTCCTTTCCAATAACTCCAGTTTGAATGTCAAGCTGACATCAGACTAGCTAGGACAGGGCATTAATACACCCCCCAACGTTTTACATGACTGTCTTCTTCCTTCCTTCCAGTCAAATAACATCAGTGAGATCGTTTTTTAACCACTCCATATAAAACAGCACCCTCCTCAGTATTGGCCTTGCTTTAGTCTGCTTCATAGAACTTATTACCTGAAGAAGCCGGTGCATGGTGGTAAATGCCTTTAATACCAGCATTTGGGAGGAAGAGGCAGACAGATCTCTGAGTTCTAGGTCAGACTGGTATACATAATGAGTTCTAGGACAGCCAGAGCTTCACAGTGAGACCAAAAAATAAATACCAACCAACCAACCAACTAAAGAAACTTACCACCTGAAATACTATTTATATAAAGGTGTATCTGCTGTAAAATTGATTAAATTAGAGGCTCAGAATGGTCCAATCATGAGTATTTGGACACTCCTACATTCTGATGTCTGTCTTCGGGTTTGGTCCTTTATGATGACCGATGTTATTTAGAAACAATGTTTTCATATAACATTCAAAGAAAGAAAATAATGGTTATTTCTTTGGAAGTTTATTTGTGTGTTCTAGCAGGGACCACAGCTATTCATGAATCCTTTTGGAGAATAGTTGATTCTCCTCTATCTGGGAAGGCTATCATTTTTGAGCCCAGAGTGCCATGAAGGATGCCCATGGGGTGATTAGGGAATGTAAGACTCCTTCCTACCTGACATGGTCAATAGGATAGCATATGTCACAATTATGCTTCCCTCACCCCCTGAACATTCTTTTCAAAAATAAAGGAAAGTACTGACCATGTTCTGTTGCAGGATATTTGATTACACTGTGGGCCCTGAGTTTGCATCAATTAAATAAAATCAACCTTGGGCCAAGAAGCAGAGTCAACAACTGGTTGGCATGAAGTAGCTGTAGAGAGCTATGCAGAGTCTGGAAATTGACTAGAGAAACTCACAGGAAGTAGGAAGGAGGGGCTTTGAGTCTGGTGATCGTTTGTTTTGGGATGGCAGAAAGGAAGCTCTTTCTGAGATGCCAGCTAAGGAAAAAGGTCAACTGGTTGCTCCTCTGCCTTCCGAGCTAACATGTTTTCACCCCAACATCTGACTCCTGAGTCTTTACTGGCAAAATCATAAGATTGAGATTTAGTATAAAAAGAGCAATGCACATCTGCAAAAGCTTGTTCTCATGCCTTTTGGGCCAGACAAGGACACAACTACTCTACTCATAAACAAGAAGAGCACTGTCATTTCTGACTTAAAGGAATCAAGAGTCAACTATTGGAGTTTAGGGGAGTCCAACATTTCCTAAAGCTCTTCTTTTAGGTGACATTTTTGAGGGGATGTAAAGTTAATATTTTCCTCCAAGCTGAGTTGACTTGGAGGAAACCTAAAGATTATAAGTCACAGGTAATGGCCAGCTCCAGTGAAACAGTGTCTTCCGAACACAACAGGAATGAGTCACATATACACTCACAGAGACTGTGACAGTACACAAGACCTGCACAGGTTCAAGTCAGGCACAGTCTCAGCACTGAGAGGAGAAAGGGACACAAGCCGCCGTTCCTAATCCAGAAGCTATCTTCAGTTGACAACTCCTCAGAAATGAAAAATTAGTTTTCTCCAAGGGCATCTCACTGGGTTTACAAACCACAGTTAAAGGCAGGGTCCATGCCCAGCAGTAGATGGTCCTCAAAAAGCAAACTCTAATATTTTTGGAGCCTTTTCCCCCATTCCTGTTTTGTCTGCACTTTTACAGATCTTTTGCTTATACATTTTGTTTTTTGATTTTGTGTCTTTATGGAATTTCTGTGTGTGCAAATGTGTGCACCTCTGCATCTATATTATCTTTTGTGCTTTTTCTTTGGCTCTGTTTTTCCTATTTGTTTGTTTTGTAGTATTCATTTTTGTTTGTTTTTATTTTATTTTACTTTACTATTATTTTTTAGATGGAGCCATGCATGAGACAAGGCCATGATCAGTAAGGTGCTAGATACTGGTGGTGAGGTTGTTCATTGTTTTGGGGCGATGGAGCTAATGCAGTTGAGTTTGGTTATTGATTGTGATATAGCTGGAAGTTTCTATTGCTTTGCTCCTATTACCACTGTAAAGAATATCTGGTGAACTTCCATTATTCATAGTTTACCTATAAATCTGCCTGCACAGTTAGCTTCTTTCCATTATGTACCACTTTCCAAGGAAGTTAGACAATAGTAGGTAATAATAAGTAGGATGAATATGTTAAAAGTAAGACAAGAATTTATCAACATTCCACGGCAAAGCTCATTACTTGGTACAATTAGGTTATGCCAATCAAAAGATGCAAAGAGGGCTGGCGAGAAGGCTTGAGCCTAATGCCCTGAGGTTGATCCTGTGAACTCACATGTTTGAAGAGAACTGACTCACTCTGTAAGCTGTCCTCTGATCTACACAACTGTGCCCTGGCATGTGCATACACCACACCCACACACCCCCCACAGACACATACAGACACACACTTACACAGACACACACACACAAAGCAGATAATAAAATGTAATAACTTTTTTTTAAAAAAAGAATAAGGAGTAATGACAACAACAAACAAAAGAAACATCGGATTCAAGGAAGATCTACTTTCTATAGGACACAAACTTGTGCAATGTAATTATGAGGTGAGCTGCCCTGGGAAGAAAAGAAGCTTTTAGTTCTGCCGAGGAACTGCAAAGGAAAATGTCCAGTCACTCCTGGAGCTTGTTCTTGTGGCACATGATCATCATTGCCCAGAATCCCCATCATAGTTGGCGAGCACAGCTTTCCACTACAGCTTCCTCAGGACGTGGGGATTCTGGGTTTTGTGTGGTTAGTAAGGTCCCTGGAATCAGCGTGAGAGTCAAGTGTTGAATAGAAGTTTGTCACAGAAGCTACTGGTTACTGTCCCCTCCAGAGTCTCATCCCACCTTCTATTTCTTCCCCCCTTGCACTCATGAAGAGTTTTCTTTATGGCTGAATAATAACTTTTAACTGGAACTATATTCTTGTATATGCCTACCTTATCAAGTCCAAAACGTTACCGCAAAGGATGCGATGAGAAATCTCCCCCTGATTCTGTGTCCTGACACCCAGTCTCGGGGTCCTCTAAGAAACCAGTGCTTCCAGGTGAGCCAAACAATCCTGGTAACACTGGAAATCCTCACTCTTGGTTAGTGTTTGGTTTGTCTTTCAGGCCTCTCTGCTCCTGGGGGAGGATGCTTAAGGAGGCTGCCATTGCTCTGTTTAGAAAACTATCTGTCTCGGCTCCATGACAGTTCCCAGTTTTTCAAAGGATTTGTCACCTCAGCCCCAAACCTCACTGTTTACTTCTGGACTGAGATTTACAGGTGGACTACATATCCAAACACTATTTGTACGTACAGGAGAACTCACTATGTTTGTATTTTGACACACTTACATATATTTGACACACTCATCAGGAAACTTTTCCAGGATTATTTGAGCACGACCTTTTCAACATGCAAAAGTTATTTTTATTTCCTATGCGAGGATACTTCTCCGTTTCAAGTATCAACCTGTGTAAAATTTCTTCGAGGGAGGGTATGTGCTTTGGGGGTGCAGAATGGCAGCAGAGATGAAGAGAAATAAAGGCAGGTTCTTCAGGGGAAAGAAAAAAGGAAGGGGCGTTTGGGAGCTTCAAGAACATCTTTATTTCGCCTTTTAACTCTCCGCCTTTCAGATTAGAGTTCAGACCTGCTCCCCCGCCCGCATTCAATTATCCTGCAGTCTCTTTTCTGCGAAGCCGCCACCTCCACTAGCTGAGCTGCTGCCCCATCCTGAGCTATTAGCCTGGCTCTTTTCCTTTCGTCTTTCTTTCCTCAGTTTCTCCCCGCAATCTTTATAAATCTCCCTTGGAGGAGGAGCGTCCGAACGGGTGGAAGTCTGAAGACAATGCAACCTGAGAATTTCTGTCAGTCTCTGCATATGCTCCTAAGTGCTTTAATCCCAATTAGGGGCGGCTGACACACGGTCCTATTCATTCCCATCAGCTCTTGAATACATTTGCCTAGAAATGAACTTCACAAATAGAGGCGCTCCTAAATGTGCCCAATAGCAAGGAAAATCGAATTGAGCGCGGGCTCCTCGGGCAGAGGCCGGCAGAGAAGCGTGAATATGGAGGTGCCCCAAGACATTGCAATTCAGCAGCACGCTCGCTGACTTTTCTTTGCACCATGTCAACCGAAAGAACTAAGAAATAAGTTGGAGAACTCCGGTTAAAAGGCAACTTTGAGAGGGACTCTGAATACTTTTATTGAGTCGTTTCCAATGGCAGACTTAAAAAAAAAACCCAAAAAACAAAACAAAACAAAAAACCCAAACCAAACCAAAAAAAAAAAAAAAAAAAAAAAAAAAAAAAAAAAAAAAAAAGAAAAAAGAAAAAAAAAGAAAAGAAAGAAAACAAAACCAAAAAAAGGCACCACAAAACCCACCATCGGTGTCAGGGCTGCGTCCTTGACTACAAGTTTGAAGTCTCCTGGCCGTCGCGCACCCATCGTCCACGTAATTAAGGGGGAAAAGGCCTCGTCGCCGGCGCGTCATCTGGTGGCGTTCCCAGAGCCGGTCGCAGTCTCCCTATTCAGAACCGGCCTTAATGTCCCACCCGCGCCTCGGGGGCAGAGCAGCTGGTCTGCTCTGACCCGGCCGCCGGGCCGGCACAGACACCCGCAGGGGGCGCTTCCCGGGCCAGCGCAGGACCGCTGGCAACCGCTGAGTCCGGCGGCTCGGGCCTGCGCAGGCCAGCAGGGGCTCTCTCCATCTAGGGTGCGGACTGTGTGGCGCAATAGCGGGGACCTGACTCCTGGACCTACGCGGGGCAGCCAGCTCAGCCTCCCAGGGGACCCCGAGAACCGAGACCGATCGTCCCCAAAAGCATGATCCGAGACGAACCACCGTGCTCATCCAGGGAGGCCTAGGTCTGCTCTTTCCTGCCAGGAGGATCGCAGGGTGGCCGAGCTAAGCCGGCCGGTAGCCGGGTGGAAGCTGCGGGCCAGGTCGAATGACCCTCCTTTCCCGCCCACTGCAGCCCTGTGAGAGCGAGCCTCCCTAGGCAACCTGTTAACCGCCGCGGGAGCCGAGTGCCAGCCTTCCTGGGCAGGCTGCAGGACCGCCCCAAACCACGCTCTCCGTGCACCTCCGTGTAGGAGGGATTTTGCTTTAACAGGGCCTCTGGACGCCCATTTTAAGTCGATAAAAAAGCTGAGTGGAATGTTTTGATTGAGTCTCAACATTGTCTTTGAATAAGGCTGAGACCATGTAATTAATGTGTCTTTTTAATAAGGGACAATACGGCCGTTCAAGCTATTTAATTTCATTTAATTTTCCATCCCATTTGCTGCACAGCCCGCTTTTACTTTTAACACCCAGCCTTTCACGGCCCATCTTGCTCCACTGGGCACATTAGATTGGTTTCACCCTTGCTTTTTAGGGGAGGAAAAATAAAAGAAAATGTGTTCCTTTTCTCCTTTGTGGACAATTTATTTCACTTGGGGAACTGCAACTCTGAGCCACAGGACAGAATAAAACTCGGCGAGCTGGTGTGAATGCCTCTGGCACAGTCTCTTTCTTCTCGCGGGGCTGGGAACCAGCCACAATTGGCTATATTAATAAATAACTTTCCTCACAGTCGGCCTTTACATGGTCCTATTGATAAAATTGTTCGCGTGTCGTTCACGCTTTTTCACTGGTTAAGAAGGGCTAGGGAGGCGTCCCGAACCCAGGCCCTGAGCTCGCCCCCTTCTCGTTCTCAGTGCTGGTAAGTTAAACTGGGTGTCATCCGGAGCTGCCAGGCCAGAGGTTAGAGGGGCATGTTCATGGCTTAAAATTTATTGCCCTGGACTCATTGGAGAGGCTTCCTCAGCCCCCCCCCCTCCCTTGCCCGGTTTTGCCATTCATGGGCCCTGGGATCAAAGGCCCTCTTCTATCTCTGGAGGGGAGCAATTGGAATGTTGAGCGTGAAACTGAGAGTTTGCTGTCTTAGAAAATAGTTCCGGGCAAAACGCACAGTCACATGAGCACAGCTGCTTAAAGCCCACCAAGAGACTTTCTGGTGTCCCAAGGAGGTATAGCTCCCTAGGCTGTGGACTGGGTACCGAGTCTGTTTTCTTTGTGTTCAGCATGGTCTTGTCTTGATTTGCTTAGACTTGAGACCTTTGACCTGGCCTGGCTTTCCCATTGATGCAAGCAACGAGTTTTGTGACTTTCTTAGTGCCACTATTGCTCACTTTCCCAACACGCTTGGGTGAATAGGGATAGCGTGGCAAGTGGCCATTAGCACCCAGCCGCTCCACTTTGCAGATCTGGAGACTGAGGCTCCGAATAATTCACACCGAAGGTGTCTCGGGGCTTGAATTAGTTTTCTGGCCCTGCCTAGGTTGTGAATACAGGTTTCCAACAGATGGCAGCTTAGGTGGCGACTTCGATTGTCCGGACATCCTGTTAGCCAGTGTCACTTCTGATCTAGACAGCACAACTGCATCTTCTTGGGCAAGGCACTAATGAGCGTGCTGCACAGGGTCCTCTGTTCTATTTTCTATGATGGGGTAGGGGGTGGGAATGGGGTGGGAGGGAGGACACATCATTGGAGCCACTGGAGGAGTTTCCTGGTGACTTCAGTGGTGGCAGCGTGGGATTTGCGGAAAGGTGCCCCGAGTTGACCCAAATGCCTGCTATGGCTCTTCTCACCCTGCTGAGAGATTGCGGTCTTTTTTGTTTGTTTGTTTTCTTATTTGCTTTAAACATAAGCAAAAATCCAGCCTTTTGGTTTTGGAGAAGTGCCAGGACTTTCTCCCGGTTTTAAACTTAAAAGTAAAGCAAGGTTTGAATTGATGAGTCGCAGGCCGGTGGGGGGGGGGGGCGGCTGCGGGGAATTAGTGATTAACAGCCCTGCGGAGAACTTCCTCCTCTTCAAGGCCGCAGTTCGATCCACAGAGCGCAGCTCCTACAAAGCTTTGTGGCTGCTTCCTACCCTCAGAGAAAACTCAGGGCCCTGAGTGTGAAGAGCGGCAGTGATGCTCAGCTGGCTTCTCCCTCTCAAATTGTTCCGGTGGTTTCATATTTTGGGGCAAATCCGGGTAGAGGGAACAGCTAACGTGGTTCTGAATGGTGGACTGGCCTGAACCCAATCCCTGAAATGGAACTATGGTCGTTATTTGAAAAGTGTAGGTATTTTCTGGTGTTTTCCCATCAAGTACCTGCCTAATTTCTGTATGGCACACGCCAGAAATCAATAGAAGTTAACAAGTCCTCCAAACAGTCTCCATCTCTTTGTTTAATCTCCTTTACAATAAAGCCAAGGGGAGAGAATTAAGAATCTTTGAAGTAGACCAAGGCTCAAAGGAATCAGCCAAGTAGACTTAAAGTAGTCACTTATTTTCCAAAACTGGTTTGTCGGCGAACAATAAAAGGAAGTAAAATTTATGGAGAAATTATACAGTGGATTTGTCACTTAAAATATCGTAACTGTCTCAGGGACAATACCCCATGCTGAGGATTAATGGTCCCGCCGGACCTTTGATTCACCAGCGCCTTTTCTTCGCCCTTGACAAATTGGATTTTTAGGAATGGGAAGGTCGCCTGGACCATTGTGTGCTAGCCATTCAGAGGCCTCGATTATGCAGGGGGCTGAGGGAACCACTCCATGTGACCCTCTCGGGTGGGACTCTGCAGCTGCTTCACAGCGCAACTCTCTCACCAAACTCCGCGCCCTTGCGCTCGCGGTGCCAAAAGGCGCCCGCCCGGATTGAAAAGGCGCAGTGCATGCCCGCCCGCGTCACTCTGCGGGCAGAAGACGCACGTCGGGGTGCGGCTCCTTCATCGCATGAGGCTGCTCCTGGTTCTGTCACTCTCTCCTCCTGGAGGACCCCGCGAGCCCCAGCGTCTGCCAGGCGGCGGTGGCAACAATGCATGGAACTTCACGCACTCCGGCCACCAGCGTGAACGCTGACTGCTGCATCCCGGCTGGCTTGCGCCTGGGGCCCGTGCCTGGCACCTTCAAGTTGGGCAAGTACCTGTCAGATCGCAGGGAACCAGGGCCCAAGAAAAAGGTACTGGGCCATTCTGGATTTCCATCCCTTGCGGTTCGCCTCCCATTGCTCCGATCCAGAAAAGAGATAGAGAGGAAAAGTGGAGAAAAGGGATACCTGCTAATTCTGCAGAGTAGAATTATCCGATTAGCCTTAGAATGTCTCATAACTGAGCTGGACGTGGGGTGAGTTGAAGGGAGGACAGAGCTGAGTGGAAACAGACTCTAGATCGGTGCGCCAGGATCTGTAGGGATGGGGGCCTGTGGGAACTGATAGTTTCCCCCAGCGCTCTCGGGGTGTCCTCAGCAAGGTGGTAAAGGTTCCTAACTCTCACCTGGGCTCTTGCTTCTTTGGGCAAACATACCCTTTTCTCTGGAAGCATCGGATGGGAAGGACTTTTTCCGCGGTTCTGTTTACTCATTTGAGGCTTAAATTTTGTTTTAAACAAGTCAATCCCTTTTCTCGGAGGAGACAGTTCTTGTGAGGTTATTAGTTCTCGGAATATACCAAGTCTCCATTTATTTACTTTTGGGTTTGGATAGGAAATGGAGAGAGGATGAGTCTTGTGGTGATTAATCTTGATGCCTGTTTGAGAGGTAGCTGAGCCCCACCCTCGAGGGGACACCCAGTTGGGACCCTTGCAGCTGATTCTCAGAGTCCGAGATCAGCAGGGACAACTCTTCAACGCTGACCGCTTCCTCCCCACACCCCCACAGTCTTGACCCCTGATTAGAGGGGGAATTTAAAGACTCTTGCCCGCAGAGGGTGGGGGATGCCTTAGCAGTCAAGGACTGGCAGGCAGGACCGGGAAATTAAGTCAAAAGCTTGTTTAAAAAGGAAAGACCGTGGTTTTAGTCAGCGCCTAGAG
>NC_022031.1:21909411-21928427 GCF_000317375.1 Microtus ochrogaster | reverse complement strand
TTTTTTTTTTTTTTTTTTTTTTTTTTGCAAGAAGTACCTTCCGTGTCTGAGGAGCAGAACCTGCACCTTACTCCAGGTGCCAGAAAGCCTCTGGTCCCTCATTCCGCTCTACAGCCGGTTTTGTAGCTAACCACGCCTCTCTCTTTAAACGCGATTTAATTGCTTTTAAATGGCCTGCTAGCTGCAGGCAAAATTTCTCTGCGCTGGCTTTGTTCTGAGCAGTTCACCGCGGAGTTCTCTTGCACCTATGAGCAGTTCTATAGAATGGGGAGGCCGAGAAACAGGGTAGGAAGACTGCGCCAGGCTTCAGAACGGGCTTGAACTTGGAACCACTTTCCTCCCGGTGTTAAGGATCCTAGAACAGCGCGCATAGAGAGAGGTGGGCGAGTGTTTTGTGACTGTACGCCTCCGGGAGCTCTCAGAGAATGCCTTTTTCAGCTGCTGTTTCCAAGGTGTGTGGTTGTGGTGATGGTCGTGGTGCTGACTAACATTCAACCTTTCTCTTTTCTCCATCCTCTAAACTGAGGCACTGAGGAATTATTCTCCCAATAGCTCGTAGAGGTTGGGTCAAAGAGCATTTTCCGAAGTTGGGTGGGGCGGAGTACAGTCTTTCCTCTGGGTTGTGAGCCTGGCTGTGGCATGTGGGGAAATGACCACTGCTTGTATTGCAGGTGCGCATGGTGAGAGGGGAGCTGGTGGACGAGTCAGGGGGCTCCCCTCTGGAGTGGATAGGGTTAATCCGGGCAGCCAGGAACCCCCAGGAACAGACTCTGGAAGCTGTTGCAGACTTACCAGGAGGACAGGTACTGTCAGTGCCCCTCATCCTTGTCAATTCCAATTGCATCCAATTGCACTAATGGTCCCTAAGGCAGCCGTGCATTTTGTTAAGTAAAGAACTTTGAAAGGCAAGAGCTCTCCTTTTAAACGTGCCAATGACTCTGCAAGGAAGATACTTTTGGTTTGCCATTTAAAGGAAGAAGAATGAGATTCAAAGCTATCCAGTAGCTTCTCCAGGGCCACAACGTCAGCATTTAAACCTCTATTCTCAAGCACCAGGAAATAACAGAGAACCTTATTATTACTACTATTATTGTTATTGTTTATTATTATTATTATTATTATTATTATTATTATTATTATTATTGCATCCTAGATCTTCTATCGAGCATTACGAGATGTCCAGCCAGGGGAAGAGCTGACTGTGTGGTATTCTAACTCTTTGGCTCAGTGGTTTGACATCCCCACAACTGCGACCCCGACTCATGATGAAAAAGGTATTGCCTCTGAGAAGGTCTCCCCAACAGTGAGGGTGAGCAAGCCTAGAGTTCAACTCTTCTCCTGGGTAGTGGGAGGTGACCCCAGACCTGAAGAACCTTTCTGTTCCGCTCCGTGGAAGCGGAATTCACGCTCCTTACACAGGCAAAGAGGGAACTGCTGCCTTAAAACCATTAGCAAGTGGTAACAAAAGTGGGTAGTAATCTTGTCCTCAACTGCAGCGGAATACTCCTTAGGAACTTCATGGTTTCTCTCTTTCCCATTATGTACCCCTGGATGACAAGCATTTACTTAGTGAAGAACCAATAGAGGAGACTTCATAGGCCACAACAAATGCATCTTGAGTTCTAGACCTCAAAACTTAAACCTAGAATACTTTTAAAAAGGTACAAAGGTGCTCTTTCTCTGTTAGTTTTACAGGACAGCAGTGTATTTGATAACATTTTAGAAGCATCATGGCACTAGCAGCTGGTCCCTTGGCAGGTACTAAAGTTCTTGCTTAGAATGGTATTTATCCGTTTCCCCCTACTAAGTCTACTTAAATTGAATCTGGGATGTATCCCAGTTTCTTCTCAGATTTATTTGATTCCTTCCAAGCCAAGAGCCAGTTAATGCAAATTAAGGGGTAGCCGCTAGAGAGGACCACATTTCAAACCCTCCACACAGCACTGAAGGACACTTTCTGTGGGAAGAAGGCTAAAGTAGTTAAGGTTCTGAGACTCCCTTCTCTTATTCCATTCGGCTTCCTCTGCCCTTCCCCCTACTCCTTAATTGTTTTAGCTTGTTTATAATTTTCCCAAGAAGCTATTTACTTATAGACAACAACAACAAAAGTGTTCCAAAATACTTTAACACAATCTCCTCCAGAATGGCTACTCCACTGCGTCCCTTCAGAAACAGGTAAATATTGATAAAAGTGTAGCTATTTGGAAACAATTCTTGGGCTGGACAGGTTACTTAGAGAAACGAGTCATTTCACTTCAAAGTACCACTGTTTTCTGTAAATCAATTCTATTTGTTTTAAGATAGATTTTTAATGTCCAGTATTCATAAGAATTATCCTAATATAGTTTGTTCCTTGAACTGCATTATCAGAATCTTTTGTCAAGTCCTCCCAGGAATAAGCACAGCTGTCTGCAAGGGAAGTCTCAAGCTTGCCACTCTACAACAAATTGTGCCAGCCACTTCTACACAGAACATTTCCCATAGGGACAACCAAACAGGGAAAGGCTGCTTGTTTAACCCACGTATTTTATTTCAGCCAACTACTTTTACAAATGCCATACGGCAACTGATAATAAAAAAAAATCCATCATTTTACTGTTGGGGAAGGTTATAGCCTATTTTGAAGCTGACATTTCCAGATTGGCATGTTTGAAATCTTTAAAATTGCATGAAAGGGAGGAGCAAAGTCATTTATGAAGAGGGACTCACTTGGTGAGAGTTGAACCTTAGGATCTGCAGGACCTGTTGATGAAGATAAGCTGGAATACACACACACACACACACACACACACACACACACACACACACACACACTTGCCCTACGTTTTGGGAAGAGGAAGAAATTATCAGGGATAACATCTCTTTTTACAATACCAGCTAACTTCAGTTAGTTTCAGTTTCACAGAAAGATTGAGTTACTGCCCTTCATTTTAAGAACAAAGTGTCCTTGGCTTTGCATTGGCAGAGCCATTCTGGAGCAGACTGAAAGACCTGAAGAGAGGATGTAAAGGAGCAGCTGAACTTCAAACACTCCAAGAAAACCAAGGGACCACCCTCCTCTTTTTCTAAGAGTTGTTTTACATAGGTGTTTTACGTAGGCAGCAGGAATATTGCCATGCTCTTGTGTAAGTCTTTGAGAAACACCTGGAATAGAGTAGTATAAGCAAATCGTCTGTCCCCCTATTTCTCCCAGCTCTCCTTTGACCTCTATTGGAATAAAATGCTCCCCTCCTTTGAGAGAGCCCTCGCTGGACTGAAACTTACTATGTAGAGCAAGCTGGTCTCCAGCTTACAAAGATCTGTCTGCCTCTGCTTTCCAAGGGCTGAGATTAAAGTCTTGTGCCACCACGACAAGCTCTTTAGTAATGTCTTAAAAGCAGGAGCTGAGTGGATGTAAAGCGGGAGAATGGAACTTTTCCAGTAAACCTCAAGAAATCTACCGTGTACTTCGGGTTTCCCATGTGGCCCAATCAACTTCTTTCTCACGGACATCATTAATTTTATCAATCAATCACTTAAAAACACAACAAACTGCAGGACTGCATTTGTGTGCACAGTGGTACACAGAAATTAGCTTTTAGTACCTGATTAGTAGCTATGCCACACATCTGTCTCTGGATTGTGTTCAATGACCCAATAAGTCAAGACTTACAGTGGAAGAGACACAGAGAATTGACACTAACTACACACGCACACCAACATAACACTTATGGTAGAGAACTCTGCACTTTTAAGAGCAGAGTACCTTTCTCATTTTTATATATTCACTAAGTGAAATATATCTCGCCCGGGTTTGTATCTCTGCACCTATCTAGGAGTTAGTTAACTTTCAGGTAGAACTGAGAAGATAACGCTACACCATCATTCTCAGGATATAATCATCCATCATAGGATATCAAAACCTAGAACTTTTTTTTTCTTCAATGCAGTCCGATGAAGTTACTAAAAGAAATAAGGACGCTTATAATTTTGAAGAGTAGCAAATCACAATCCTTATGTGGGGATTCATTTGGTCACGCTCCAGGAAAACCTCAGGCGAGTGTTTAAGTCTGGGAGGGGGTAGAAAGGGTGGAGAGCCGACACAAAAGACATTGTTATATGAAAAGGAATGATTACATATGGCCCATACATACAGGATATTGTCTCGCCTGGTAATGAGGCGCTCACGACTATTAGATTGGCCTTTGTTCAGTTTATCCAACTCCTTGACATACGCCACCTATTCTGTAAACGCCAACAGATGGGCACAGGCACAGCACAGCTTCAACACTTGATTTAAGGCAACAGCTGCTCTCTGCCCTTCCCAGTCAGTTTTCCTGTGCCCTTCTCTTCCAAAGGGTATTTACTACGAGGGTTTGGAGGAAGTCTTCATTGGATGGCCCCAATTACCTGGTTTGCTGTTTGAGTAGGCCTTTGAGGATAGAGGTGACAAGGGCTGGCCATTTACATGCTTTGGGAGGGTCTTGATAGGGTTACTGAACTTTGTCAGCCCTAAGACCCTCACCCCCATCCCCGCTTCTGCCGCACCATGGGTCAAAACCTCGACTTTGCCTGGTGCCCCGGCGCTTTCCTTCTGGCTCCCTTGCTTCTCACAGGGTTCCTTTCCCACTGTCTCTTGCCCAGGAGAGGAACGCTACATCTGCTGGTACTGCTGGAGGACGTTTCGATACCCTAACAGTCTCAAGGCACACCTGCGTTTCCACTGCGTGCTCAGCGGCGGCGGCGGTCGCGCCTTCCTGCATCAGGAGCACGCGGCTAGACCTGGCGCTGGCCCGGCCGCAGAAGCCCTTGGCCTCCCTCCGAAACCCACCGCCCCGGACTTGACCGCACCCCTCCAGGCAGGTGCTTTGAGGCCCCAAGCACAGGCCCCTCAACTCGCCCCGGCTTGCGGAGCGCGGGAGAGCATCAAGAGGGAGGTTTCCCTGGCGCCCCCGGCCACTTCACCGTCCCCGAGCAAGTGGGGAACTCCCAGGAAGAGCAAGGAGCAGCCAGATCGCACCCTGGAAGGGAGCGGGGTGGCCCGCGCACACAGTCACTTCCTGGGCATCGTGGGCGGCTCCGCAGCCGGCGGCAGCGGCTTGGCATTTTACCCCGGCGTGCGTTCGGCTTTCAAACCCGCTGGCCTAGCCCGGGCAGCCGCGCAGGGCGACCCCTACCGGGAAGAGGGCGGTGGTAAGGGGCCCGGCCTGGCACTGGGTCGGCTGCTGGGTGGGGGTCGGGCCGGCGGGCGCCCCAATAGTGGGGAGAGCCCTTCTGGCCACCACCACCATCACCACCATGCTCACCACCACCACCACCACCACCACCCCAAGTGTCTGCTCGCGGGCGACCCGCCCCCACCCGGCCTGGCGTGTCCCGGGGCACTGCGAGCCTTCCCCCTGCTGGCGGGTCACACGGAGGAGGTGTCCGCCTTTAAGCACGTGGAGCGCGCCCCTCCCGCAGCTGCTGCGCTGCCCACCCCGCGCTACGCTGCTCTACCTGCACCCGGGCTCCCCCTGGAGCGTTGCGCGCTGCCGCCCCTCGACGCCGCGGGCGGGCTCAAAGCCTACTCCAGCGGCGAGTGCAGCCCCCTGCCCGCCGTCATGCCGGCCTTTACGGTGTACGGTGGAGACCTGCTCTACGGCCCCCCTGCCGCCTATTACCCTCTCAAGCTGCACTTGGGCGGGCTTCTCAAATACCCCGAGTCCATCTCCTATTTGAGCGGGCCCGCGGCGGCGGCGATCGGCCCGGCGGAGCTGGGCTCCTTGGCCAGTATCGACCGCGAGATAGCCATGCACACGCAGCAGCTTTCCGAGATGGCGGCCGGTAAGGGTCGCGCCCGCCTGGACTCGGGGACTCTGCCTTCGGCCGTCGTGGCAGCGACAGGCAGCAGCGGCGGGGGCGCAGCAGGCAAGCCCAAGACGGGCCACTTGTGCCTCTACTGCGGCAAGCTGTACTCGCGCAAGTATGGGCTCAAGATCCACATGCGGACGCACACGGGCTACAAGCCGCTCAAGTGCAAAGTGTGCTTGCGGCCCTTCGGCGACCCTAGCAATCTCAACAAGCACATCCGACTGCACGCGGAGGGCAATACGCCCTATCGCTGCGAGTTCTGCGGCAAGGTGTTGGTGCGCCGCCGGGATCTGGAGCGTCACGTCAAATCCCGCCATCCGGGCCAGAGCCTGATCGCCAAGGCGGGCGACGGCCCGGGCGCGGAGCCGGGCTATGCCCTGGAGCCTGGGGATCCCAAGAGCGAGGACAGTGATGTGGATGTCTGCTTCACGGATGACCAGAGCGACCCTGAGGCTGGGGGCCGAGGCGAGCGCGACTCCTAACGCTTTGCTTCGGTGGAAAGGGAAGGGGTGTGGACAAAGTAGAGAGAGGTGGTGACAGGAAAGACTTTGCTGATACTGTCGTTATTCTGGGGAGGGTACTGGATTTGGAACAGTGAGCTTCTCCAGTTCTGGAATGGAGCAACGTTTAAGGATGGGCTGAAAAACAGTCAACGAACAGCCCGTTGGGCGTGTGTCTCTATAATTCAGGCCTCTAGTCTCTGGCATAGACCCTCTCCCTGAAGGCATTCTGGTCTTGGGGTTCAGGATCACATCAATATAAGCATCTCAGTGCCCTCAAAGGTGATGATTTTATCTGCCACACGTTTTTGAAAACGTTCTTTTCTGTGGAGAAAATCGTGCCTTTTGGAAAGATGTTTAGCGACAATTTTGTTAGCATTTCACCGCGTAGGTCAAACAGTAGCTGTGACACCCACATGTTTCCGTTTTTTTAAAAGCTGTTCTCCTGTCAAAGACCACTCCTTGCCACATTGTGTATACTGTGGTAGTGGATACACAAATTGGTCAAGTTGCAATTATTTATGAGAGAATAATGATAAATGTAAAATAACGCATGAATCTAAGAGCACGCAATATATAAATTTTAAAGAATATACTATTTGGTAGAATCCAGATGTGTATGTTGTTTTATAATGAATGATGTACAGTGGATACAGTACTTTGCTCTTGTTTCCATTTTGTGCAATCTTTAAGACTAATAAAGATACAGACAAGAGTTCGATTACTTGGCAACTTCAGAGGACCCTTGGAAGAAGTAGTTCAATTTGAAAACAACCATTGAGGAAACTTCACAAGAAAAGTCAGAGAAGATTTACATTATTCACAGAATTAATGTTAATGGGGTTTACAGAGAGCAGGCAAAGCCCATTGGTTTCTAAAACCATTGTTAACTATGCTAAGTGTATTATGTTCACTTCAAGGACCTTCAAGGAAAAGCAAACACGAACAAAAAAAAATAACCTTTACATATATACAAATATTTCCTTGTCACAAAGAATCATGGAACCAGAATCAGTATTTTTTGTTGTCTACCATTTTGACAGAGTTTACCTTGGAACTATAAAAGGAAATTTGCTCTAAGCATTTTATGAGTCATGTATTTTAGTATTAATTCAACAAACACTAGAAGAGGACCTGTTTCTTTTCGAGGTGCTTAGGTCTCCCCCCCCCCTTGTTCTTCTTCCAGCAACTTTGTGTTGTTAGTTTTGGCCCCATTTTACAGAAGAGGAAATATAATTTAATCACAGTGTACTGACAGTAATTAGAATGGCAAAATTGTTAGCAGTGACTGTATTTGCTATTTTTAAAAAGTGATGTTAGATATACATTCTAGAAAGAATCCCTCCCACTTTTAGAAACAGGGAATTAGGCCCTTAGTTAAAGGCAGGTTCACTGAGGGCCCAGGCCTGCAGCTGTTTTCTCAGAGGTTAGTTTAGACAATTTGCAGGGTTCTCACGGCCACAGTCACCCAATCTTGTCCTTTGAATCCTGAATGCTTTGCAAGTCCCCAGAGCTGTCTCCAGCTGGAAACACTGCCTCTTGGTCACTAGGTAATGGCAGAAACTTTTTTTTTCATCATGGCCAAGAACATTTGATTTCTATTAGTGGTGATCTTCCAAAAGATTCCTTTTATGAGGAGATGCAAAGATGTGTGCTGGGAATTATAGGCTTTCGGTGTTAGCTGACTAGAGATTGTCTTGTTGTCTAAGAGAAAGCATAAAGAGGGGATGATACACACAAAGAGACAGAGACAGAGAGATATAGAGACAGAGAGGCAGAGATTAGTTTTGTGAACATAATGGTAATACACTTTTGTTGAGGAACTCTTCTGGGCTCCTTGAATTTCTTTCCTCTAGGAAGGAGGTTCAGGGATGGTCCTGATACTCTTGACTAGAAGGGAACCTAAGCTCTGTAAATCAGTTTTCCACCACTTGCTTAGCTACCATGTTTTGTCCTTTGCTGTCTTGTCCTTTGTAATAGTGGTCACTCAAAAGCAGATACATCCTCGGACAGAAGGTTGAAAGAATTTCTTTTTCCTGACATCAGATCTTCTAAGTCCTCAAGGGAAAATTAGAAGTCCAGATTTGAAACATGGGAAAAATATTCTATTAGTTATAAAATTATAGCCTGCACTTCATTTCCTAGATCAGTACTAGTTACTGTAACTTCTGTTTGGTGGAAAAATAGTCAGCAAACAAACAAGAATTGTTTGGTTAAATGAAATACATGGAGAATTAGTTAAATGAAATACATTAAGAATTGATATTGATTTGGTAAAACAAAGCTCCAGCCACCCGTTTCTCCCTTTTAGACTAGATTATAACATTAAAAATAAAAACTAAACATAGATTTTCAAAGTTCTTAATTGCAGATTGTTTGTAATTCTCCATAGACTAAGTCAACCCCGTTCTTTGTTCATGCTTTGCATCCTAACTCCAGAGATAATTAATGCCATTGTTTATCTCTCCATCGAAGTCCAACCAGCAAACACAGTCAGCTAAATGAAGCTTTCTAAGTTTTTCTCAGAAAAGTTTTCTTGAGACAAGATTTTTCTGTATGCCTTAGATTGGCTTTGAACTTAGGGAATCCTTGTGCCTCAGACTCCCTAGTTATGGAATTCAGGCATCCGTCCCTATCTTCTTACTCCCTTTTACTCAATATATTGGTGACCTTAACTCGTTGAGAGCAACGCCAAAGGTACTGAATACTTCCTAGATTTTTAACAGAATATTCTGTGCCACAGTATGAAATATAAATGAATAAAAAGAAGAAGAGGAGGACAATTCATGTCTTTCTAAAGCGAAAGACTCCAGATTGTTTAGCATTACTTAAGTTGAATATTGAAAAGTTTTGCTAACTTAAATAGGTCAGATATATCTGGGGTTTGATGTTGCCGCTGGCACTTATTAGCGTCGCATTTTGGCCCAGACCCTCTGTTGCTACTGTTTCTTCATTTGTAACACAGGGTAAAATACAGTAGTTTTGAGCACTCTAAGGTGATGCTCGTAAGTAACTTAGCGTCTTGCCTGGTGCACAGAAAGCTCTCACTTCTACTCTAGTAAGTTGATATCTGCTATCACTTAAGATTTCGCCACAAGGAGAAGGGCTGGAGCCAGGTTTTCTAAGCAGTGACAGCTTGGGCAGGACATTAGTTTTGTTCTTGTAGCTTTGGGAGAAGCCACAACATTTTCCGTAAATCGAGGCTTTCTAAACCTGCAGAAACATTTTCATACTTCTTGTTTGGTTTCCACTGTAAGCCCAGAAATCAGTTTCAAAGGCTGATGGCGCGAAGTGAATGTTGTTTTCGTTTCCAGTTACTAAGATTTGAAAAGCTTGGCTGGTCTATGAGGGTTGAGTTTAAGCAGAAGTGCAGGGAAGAGGCGAGGACGAGCACGCTTTAGTCCAGAGGAAAGCCAAGATAGAGTAGAGCTGTAGGTCTGGCTGTGGTGGGGAAAAAGCTTTTAGTGATTCTGAGCTCCAAGCAAGAGAATGGTTAGCGCTGCTGAGCTTGTGGAGTTGGCGGAGTTGAGCCGAATGGGCGGTCATTGTCCTTATTTCTATAGCTCCCATTGGCTCATCCCTTGCAGACAGGCCTGCTATTGGTGGGGGACGAGCAGTGCGCTGGAGCCCGGGCGGCGGCCGCGGTATTTCGGGAGCCTTGCTACGGTGTAAGGCCCGGGGTACCGGGTGCCAGAGCCGCTCTCAGTACAGTTTCAGAGATTCTGCTTCGGTTTCCCAAGAACAGGAATTTCAGGGTTGGGCAATGGAATGGGAGTTTCACCTCCTTTGAGAGCACAGCCCAGGGACCTCTGGAGCAAAAGCGCTCTGAAAAACCCCTGCGACCCTTGACAGGCGAGGGGTCGCAGCCCGGTTTGTCTCGGTTCCGGGCCCTGCCTGGCTGCGACGGGGAGCTGAGCACCAGTGCCCTATGCTCTCGCCATCTGCCACCAAAGGGAAGAAGGCAGAGGCACCCGCACGGCCGAGGTCATATGTGACCCTTGACCACCCAGGTGTGAGAAACACAGGGAGGACTCAACAGAAGGCGCAGCCCAAGTGTTTAATTCCAGAAGGAGCTCCGGGCTTGCTCGCTAGGAGCTGGGCGACCTTCTATAAAAGATGAAAGGCGAGCTTCTGTCATCTGCAACTATGGTTTAATTCAAATTAGGGGAAAACGTGCGACAGACAACTTGTTAATGCCTTTGACTTGGAAACCATCCAAGGGTCCTATAAAAAGGGACCAAAATTGGATGGATAGCCCTTTTAAAGACATTGATTTCATTTTCAGTACAACATGTTATTTAAACTTAGACGTTTTATGTAAATACATCAAAAACCTAACAGACAAGTTTATTGAAAAATGTACAAGTCATATCACCAAAGGGAGATTTGATTATTTGAGTTAAACAGATAATGACAAAGGTTTTTTTTATGTAGGTTGAATAAATTTAAATTTGGTTTAAAATGAAATGTATAAGTTATCTGAATATCCTGTCTTCACCTTTCCCTATTCATGTACACTTTTTCATAGTTTGTTAGTGCAGACATGAATGCAGATGCGCACTTTCTATCTTTCATGCTGCCAGTGCAATAATGTTCCTGAAGTTACCCTAAGCAGCAGATTGTTTAAAAATCTAAGGTTCTGCCACAGTTTGTGTCCAAATGGGAGGCACTCAGATGTGGACTGGAAAGCTGTGCTTGGAAATGCATTGTGCAACGGGAGACATACTGAGATGCAACAACAGATGGCTGTACAGGAGACAGTGAAGGTCAAAGGTTTCTTTAAATCTTTTTTTTTTATACATCTACTGAAAAAGAAGCAGGAAGATACAATTTATGTCTGACACTGAGAAGTTCGTTCCTCTATTATTGCCTTAAGGAAAATGGAGACAGGACCAGGTCGGATTCAGATTAACTTGGGGGCATTGGGCCACGGAGGAACACACTGAGAGCCATACAAAGCTTTCAGGTATGCTAACAGTCACTCCAATGAGGAGTGAGTCAGTGTGGGCTGTCTCATTTTATAAGCTTCTTTGTGGTTTTCAGAGAGCAGGAGAAAGAAACGTCTCAGCAATCAAGATGATGTGAAGAGAAGAAGATACTCAGGGAGCTGATAGGATGGGTTTTCTAAATGATTTAAGGCTAACGTGCTGAAATTTGGTCCCAGGGTACTGGCTTTGGCATCTATAGGTATTTGTACACATGTTGTTTCCCCTGTTTGGAAAATCAGTTTGTGCAATAAATTTAATTGGTGATTTGGGACTCTATAATTTTTATGTTGGCTAATATTCTCATATGAGAGAGAGAGAATCAGTTTTTACCTTAGAACATTCATTTCATTCAACCTTTATTATCTCATTTCATCTTTGTATCAATTCATTTCTCAAATGAGGGAAATGAATCTTTCAACCAGTGAGACATTTTCTAAGATTCACTTCTTTTCCCACTAAACTCATAGACCCCCTCTTCACATCCTACACATGGTTTCTCAAACACTATTTCCTGTACAAATGTCCCATAACTATTTGAAAAATTGTTCAGCATCCTCAGCCTTCAGAGAGCTATATCATCTTAGGGGTTCCATCTCACAGGACTGAGAATAACTCTTATCAAGAAAAAGATATCAAATGCTGGTGAGAATATGGGGGAACCCTTACACACTACTCGGGAGATGTAAACTAATGCAACCATTATGGAAGTCTGTGTGAAGGTTCCCCCCAAAACTAAAAAAAGGACCAGCATATGACCTAGGTATATCACTTCTACTTATGTAACCCAAAAGACTCTTAAGCAAACATATCAGGGATATATTTGCAAATCTTTGTTTATTAATGGATTATGCATGATAACTAAGAAATGGAGCTAGTCTACATATCTACCAGCAGACAAATAAGGAAAATGTAGTGGTTACATATAATAGAATTCTATTCAGTCATAAGGAAAAGTTAAATCTTGACATTTGTAGGAAATTGTATATAATCGGACAGCACTACTTTAAGTGAAATAAACTAGACACAAAGACAAATGCTGCATGTTTTCTCTCATATATGGAATGTAGATTCAAATTTTTACGTTTAGCTGGGCGGTGGTGGCGCACGCCTTTAATCCCAGCACTCGGGAGGCAGAGGCAGGCACCAAAGCTACAGAGAAACCCTGTCTCGAAAAACCAAAAAATAAAAAATAGTTTGTGTGTGTGTGTGTGTGTGTGTGTGTGTGTGTGTGAGATTGTAATAAAGAGAACAACATGTTTTCAGGAGCCTTTGGGAGACAGAAGGTATTGGATCCCCTAGAACTGGGGCTATAGGCAGTTTTGAGCCTCCAGGTGGGTGCTTGTTCGAACCTAGGCCCTCTGTAGGAGTAGCAAGAACTCTTGGCTATTGAGTCATCTCTCCAGCATAAGGATTGATGTAAAAGTTAATTTTGCATTTTAATCTGGTACTGTCTCGTTTTGTGTAAATAAGCATACACTTAGGAGCATCACCTAATTCTGTTTTGTCTCTCAGCCTGTGGGTTACCACCACAGCTAACTGTACATATTGGAAATCTTTTTGTCAAGGGATTTTAGAAGACTTGCAAATTGTACTGTGTTCACTTTTTAAAGTGGAACTCCACGTTCTGTGAGTTTCAGGACCACACTATGTGAATATTCATTTTGAAAATACCTTATTATCATTTGTGTTTGTATGTACGTGTTCATGTGTGTGTGGAGTTAGGTACATGTTGAAGCCAGGGGTTGATGTCATGTTTCTTCCTTAAGTACTTTCCATCTTATTTTTTTGAAACAAGGTGTTTCACTGATCAGGGCTTGGCTGCCTGTCTAGTGAGCCCTAAGCATCCTCCTGTCTCTGCCTCCCTGGTGCCAGGGTTTCAGGTTGCTATAACCGTGGGTTTACACGAGCTCTGGGGGATGGAAGTCAGGTCCTTATGCTTGTAGGGGAAGGATTTTCTTTCCTTGTTTATCAGACTTAATTCACTTTGTTTTTGTATATAAAAAATCCTATGTAGTAGCCACAGCTGGAGCCTGGGTACCCTGAGTGGAGATTCTACTGTGGGTTTTCACAAGATAGTCAATGAATTCCTCGTAGAGACTTGGTGAACAGTCTCTTTCTAGAGACTGAGGGTCAGCTAGCTGTAGGTCTTGAAGACAGCATCAAAGAGTCTCGGGAAAATTGCCTAAGGTGGTAGTTCTGCCCCTGGCCGATGTGTGGCAGTTATCATTGGCCATTAGCATCAGTTCCTTGGCCACAGGAGCAGAGGTCGTGCCAGTTTTTCTGGGGGCAGGGAGGGGGCACCCCAGTGCAAAGCCATGGCAGCACTTATTATTATTGTAAAAGATTTATTATTTGTATGAGAGTGTTTTGTCTGCATGTGTGTGTTTACCATTGTGTATGCTGGAGGAGGTGAGAAGAGGGTGTTAGATGCACTGGAACTGGAGTTGTGGCTGTTGTTATCCTCTGCGTGGGTTCTGGGAAACAAACCACAGAGCAATCTCTCTAGCCTCAACACTTCATTATTTTTTATGTTATTACATTTATTTGTTTATTTATTTATTTGTGTGTGTGTGTGTATGAGTGTAGGCACAAGTATGCCATGGGATATATGTGTAAGTCAGAAGACACCTTAAAAGTATCAGTTCTCCTCTGCCACTGTGTAGATCCTGTGGGTTGAACTCAGGTCAGGTCAGCAGGCTTTACTGGGAGGTACCTTTACATACTTAGCTATCTTGCCTGACCAGGAAGTAGATTATGACCAAGCCACCATTCCTCTCCCTCTGTTTCTTATTATTATTTCTTATGTATTCTAGTCTTTCATTTTGTTCTATTTCTTCTTCTTCTTCTTCTTCTTCTTCTTCTTCTTCTTCTTCTTCTTCTTCTTCTTCTTCTTCTTCTTCTTCTTCTTCTTCCTCTTCCTCTTCCTCTTCCTCTTCCTCTTCCTCTTCTTCTTCTTCTTCTTCTTCTTGTTATTGAGTGTGTGGTGTGTGTGAGTTTTGGCATGCTCTTGTATGCACATGAAGGTTAGACAATAGTGAGATAACAAATTTCAGTTGTTTCTTTCCTTCCACAGTAGGTCCTAGGGATCCAGCTCAGGTAGTCAGGCTTGCGTGGCAAGTGCTTTTATCCACTGAATATCTTACCAGTCCTAGTCTTGGTTTTTGAAGAACAGATAACCAACAGTGTTTATTCTTCTTTCCCTCCTTGTTATAAAGAGAACTTTCTCATTCCCCTCTCTTTTACTGCTGCACAGCACCCTATTGTGTGGGTGTACAAAGATTATCTAGCTAGTTCTCCTATTGATGGACATTTAGGTTGTTTGAATGTTTCAATGGATAATTAATACTAAGTTATTTTGTAGAAAAGCTACAGCTATATTTTAGGAGGTATCATTGCCACCACGACAGTAGGAAAACACACTGAGAACAATGGATCAGGACAGTGTCAGAAGTGGATGAAGCTCTCACAGAAAGATGTTGTTCCAATCTCTAGACCTGGTACATACAGAGTTTCTAGTCTTAACTACACTAGATACCAGTAGGCAGTAAAGCCTCCACACTGATTTTGTTTTCTTTTCTTTTTAGAATTTGCTAAGAAACTGTGGGGTTCCTTGATTATAAAATTGTACCTTTCTAGGTCAGGCAACATTTTTTTTTGAGGCATGGTTTCTATAGCCCAGGTTGGCCTCAAACTCACTATGTAGCTGAGGATAGCCTTGAACTCCTGATCTCCCTGCCTCTGCCTCTCAAGGTCTGGGATTACAGGCTTATGCCAGCACATCTGGACATCATAAGGATTTCAAAGCTAGTCTAACATGGAGAAGGAATGTTGTTTGCGTGCACATACATTTAAACTTTTCAAATGATTTCCCGTGAATACTATTATTGAGTTATTTTCTTTCGATGTAACCACTGGAACTTAACATGTAAAAACGCCACTGGAATTATTATGCAGGCCTGTAACTGGATGACGGCAGTACGGGCGTGTGGTAAGTAGCAGGTACTGAGTACAACCCCCACCAGCTGTAGAATAGCACTCCAGTAGGGAAACAAACGAATGCAAATGAGATGTACTTGGCCATGGAACAAAGATGAAAATGACATTCACTTGTAAATGAGTTTTCTGTGTTTGATGTAAACAGAATGACATGCATTCTGTAGGAAGACCTCTCTGACCTTAGGACAGTAATTGAGTATGTTACACGAGGCTGCACATGTTCCTTACAGTCTGATCATTATTAATGTATCTCAGGACATAACGATCCCTAGGTTTTGAATTTATGTAGACTACTTTTCATGATTCTCTTTTCTAGGATGACCCCAGAGACACCATAAGAAGTTTCTCTTTGGACATACATCCCTGCAATAAAACTTAAATCTGATACATAGATCTTAGCTTAGGGAAGAGCCAATCTGAGAGAGTTAGGATAAAGAGGAGGGAGACAAACCTCTGAGCTTGGCCATTTATTGCTCAGCATGGTCTTAACCTACATGTTTGTTCAAATACAGAAATGATTGATGTGTAGCATTGCTTTCTGAACTGTATTCATCTTTCAGCAACAGTTGAACAAGTCTCTCCTCGTTTCTCCTCATTTCTCTGGAGAATGCTTAGCTAGCCCTTAAGGCATTTTGGAAGTAAATGACAGTTTATACCCAATACATGTACCTGACAAAATAAAGTGACTGAACATAAAAGACCTCCTGCTGAGGAATCAGGGTGGGGGTGGGAATGGGGGATTGCCTGATTGTATGTATGTACACAAAAAAAGCCTACCTTGATCTCAAGGATTAGTGAGAGATCCCTTGTCAAACAAGGTGAAGAGCAAGTATACGGGAGACACCCAAGGTTGAACTCTGTCCTTAAGATTAATCGTTTAAGTCTTAAGAGATGGGCCAGTTACCTAGGTCAAAGATGAAGGGACATGGGAGGTTATTTCTATGAGGCAGACTAGCATGAGTAAGTGATTGAGTGGGGACTCGATAGGGATGCATGTTAGGGAGTGCAAACACCGCAGTGCCTTTTGTAGGCAGCAGCAGACAGGCAGGCAGGTGCTGTTCACAGATGAGTGGCCTACTGCGAGGAAGTGTGGTGTGTGCTTTAGCCTGGGACAGAGACAAGTCCGTCTCCTGGATGTGCTTCTTCCAAGTTGGAAGAACCTGGCAAAATCATCTAAAATTTATATGCCTCCACTTAATCATCTGCAAAATGGACACAATAATGACCTTGCTTAGAAGCCTCTTGTGAAGATAAATCAAATTAATTTTTGCAAAAAGTTTAAAAGCATCTTGGCAAATCGTTTCTGACAATATGAGTAATTATATAGGGTCCATAAAGGAGGAAGTTTTCGGAAGGTTTAACCTGGCCTGGGCAGCTTCAAACAGCAAGATGATGGTTTTGGAGGTAGGGAGATGAATTGGGAGGAAGCTGTATTCTGCAGTTCTGGAGACAGCTGAAAAGAGAAAGTGGCAATCAGAACAGAGTCCCATCTTCAGGAGGAGACCTTGGTAGGGCTTGGTGACAACAGTGTAGGAGGACATGGGAGGGGCTAAGGAGCCTTACACATGAGCGTCAGTGAGACAAGGCATTGCCCGTTGAGAGTGTAGACAGGAATCATAAGGAGAAGAGCAAAAGGAATAAAGAAAAGGACGAGAAGCAGCGTTAGTACTAAAAACAACCTGGGATTGTTTAAACCACTGAGATTATAGTGGGGAGTGATGCCAACTACAGTAAAACAGTAGGAAGTGACAGAAGCTTTAAATGAGAAAATTTGACTGAAGAAGATTGTCTAGCGGGACAAGAGACAGCTCCGTGGGTCAAGTGTTTGCTGTGACAGCACAGGGACCTGAGTTTGGAATCCAGGCACTGTAAAAAGCCAGACATAATGGTTTACATTGTAATCCCAGCACTGGGGAGGCAGAGGCAGGTAGATCTCGGAGCACCTTGCCTCACCAGCCTAATTGAATTGATGAATTCAGTTCAGTGAGGGAGGGGCCCCTTTCTAAAGGATAAAGAGCTATTGTGCAAGATGCTAAGGCTATTGCACAATTACTCACACATGAACATGTGTACTCATCGGGGAACGTTCACACAAACACGCACCTCCCCCACACAAAGATTGCTTATTATGATGACAATTACATAAGGGTATGTGTTATAAAGGCAGATCGGAAAAGCAAATGAAAAACATGGCAGTATTGGTGCTGGGCATATGTACTTCTTAATGTGTTTGCTATCTTTTGGTTTTCCAGTAGCAGGTCTACTTTTCCTGCTTTTATTTAGCAATTTAAAGTACACCATTGTTCTTATAACAAGTTAACCCTTAGCATTTTAGTGTGCACAGTACATCATCAGACACAGTTACTTCCTTAACAGCATCTGATACACAGGCCACAGATAAATTTTCCATTTTCTTTCTAAAACTGAAAGAACTTGATAAAACTGCCCAGGCGAGTGGGGTTGTTTTCTACTGGAAAGAGGGCCCTGGAGCCACCAGGCTGAGTGTCTTTAGGTGGCTGGCTGGGTAGGATTGTCTGTCATTAATTCCCCTGCTCCCTGCTCTTTGTGGAGAATCGAGGAGGAGGATGAAGAGGAAAAGAAGGAGGAGAAAGAGGAAGAGGAAAAGAAGGAGGAGGAGGAGGAAGAGGAAAAGAAGGAGGAGAAAGAGGAAGAGGAAAAGAAGGAGGAGGAGGAGGAAGAGGAAAAGAAGGAGGAGGAGGAGGAGGGGGAGGAGGAGGAGGAGGAGAAGGAGGAGGAGGAGGAGAAGAGGGACGAAGAGGAGAAGAACAAGGAGGAGGAGGAGGAGAGCAGCTGGCTCAGAGAAATGGGGAGGGGTCTACAGGACCTTAGTCCCTTGGTGCCAGCTGGCAGCATCCAGCGGGAAAGCAGCCAGTAGGTCTGTGCTTGGGGTGAGGAACTTTGCCACATTGTCTTTGTCAAGCCAGTTGTTCAGGTCCTGTGTTTTCTCACAGGGCTCCTGACTTGCGTGGTGACAGCTAACCATCTCCCGAGCTGCCGACTCACCTTCTCTGCGGTTGGTATAAAGCCCTGCCTCTCTTAATTAGCTGGACCGTTTGAATTAAATCAGGGCTTTAAAAAAACCTGTACGGAAGGATGTGCCTACTTAATTAAGCTGTCAGGAACATCCGGTAACCTTTATGAAGAAAAAAAAAAAAAAGCAAAGCACAGCAGACCAAAACAAACCATCAGTAACAAAACAAAACAGTCAAGCAAACAGAAATTTAAGGCTAATTTCCCCAGATATCACAAAATAGAGAAAAAAGGTTAAAAAAGACTTCTCCCTTGACGTCTTGCTAATCTTGTTTTATTTACTCCTGTTTAAATGTTTAAAGTTCAACCTTCGACGCGGTCTACCTGACTGAGCTGACAGTCCTTTGCCATCTAATCCCCAGTGCCCATGAGCTGTTTGCGTTACCTCGAGCTGTTCTTGCTACAAATTGAATTTGGCTTTTAAACAAAGTCTACTCACGGCATTTCTCTAAGTGTCATATTTTGTTGTTGCTTAACACATTCTTCAGCCCTCTGCATTTTCTGTAAATGGGGAGTTACAACTGGAGGACTGTTGAGATTAACGCCTCATTTGGGGAACAAGAATATGGATAAGGTTATGAAGTTTCTGTTTCATCCTTGGGGCAGTTAACATAAGCTCCAGTTTTAGAAATAATTAACTCTTTTTTTT
>NC_022031.1:21901359-21907746 GCF_000317375.1 Microtus ochrogaster | reverse complement strand
TTTTGTTGACTGGTTGCTGTTATCTGTGTCCATGGGCTGTGGAAAATGAGCAAGGGGTGATTTATTTGTACGCTAGAACTGATCACAACCAGACAAGATAATGTGCTCACTTGGAGTGTGGTTTTGGCTTTTATGTGGAAATCTTCAGGAGTGAAGATGAGGGGGCAGAAGGCAGAGAAAGGAAACCTTGAAAGATGTGGGAAAATAAGGTACCTGCTTTATGCATGTGTTGAAGATAACATGTTCCCCAAATGTTTCAGTTTTAAAGGTTTGGTCTCCAGGGTGGCACAATTAGGAGGTGCCCTTAGGAGGTGGAGCCTTATGGAAGCCTTTAGGCCATTGGCAATGCTCCATAGAAGGAAACTGTGGGGCCTATCCCGCCCTTTTCTCCACTTCCTGGTTTGTGAAGTTTAAGTAGTTTGCCATGTCACCTTAACATCTTGTCACTGTGCTAAGATATTCTCGCCAGAGAGTCAAAGCAATACAGTTACTTGATCTTTGATTAAATCCTCCAGAACCATTAGCCGAAACAACCCGTGTGTGTGTGTGTGTGTGTGTGTGTGTGCGCACGCACGTGCATGATATACATGCGTGTGTGAATGTATGCATGGTATTTGTGCTCATGCAAGTGTGGGTATGCACCTGAAGGCCTAGGAGAACACCCAGGGTTGTCAGCTAACTTGTTTTTTTATCCTTATTCCCTTGGGACAGGGTCTCTCACAGAACATGGAGAGTAGGTAGTGGCCAGCAAGCTTCAGCAATCTTGTGTGCACTCTCCACAACATTGGGGCTCTAGGGGCACATGCACATGCCTGGATTATTATGAGGTGTTTGGGGTCAAACTCAGTGCTTCATGCTTGCTCAGCAAGTGCTCTACCTTCTGAACCATCTTCTCAGTGCTGAACCCATTTTTTTTTCCCTCAGTAATGCAATCGCCTTGGGTATTTCATTGCAGAAATGTAGAGCGTTCTAATGCGTAAGCCCTTGAGAGAATGAATATGTTTTCTTTTTATTTTCCTTCACTGGTATGTTGGCCCAGGTGAGTTTAACAGTGGCATTCCAGTTCTTAGCAGACCTTTCTCTCTCTCTCTCTCTCTTTCTTTCGTGTGTATGTTTTTCACAGACAAGGGGTAACAAAGGACAAAAGATTTGAAGAATGAGCTTACGGTGACGCGCTTGTAAAGATATGTGGAATATAGGAAGGATCACCTTTTTGGGAGGAGAGCAGAGTGAGAAATGGATCCCCTTGGGCTCAGAAGAGTGCTCAGCTTGCTATTGTCGAAAAGGACCATTTTCCCTCTCCACCTACTCAGAAACTAGCTCTTATAAAGGGTTTCAGTATTTGTATCTTCACGATAATTCCAGAAACAGTTGCCCATTTATGCTTAATAATGTTATCGAAAAATACCAGCAATTATATAATGACGGAAAGAAATCGCATTTTAAGTAAATGAAGAGGAAAATGATCCTTCTTATTATATGTCCCCAATTTATATGTAATTATCATCTGTGAAAGAACCTTCCTGGTATGCCTAATAACCGCCTTTTGTTCTTGCATGAAAAGTCGAGGCTTTATTTTTTTTGTTTTTATTTTTTTATTTGAGGCTTTGTTCTGCTCAGCTTTTTCCTGGCTGGTTCAGGAGACAGAGGCGGCGTTTATGACATGTCTCCCAGACCTTCCTCAGACTAGGACCAGTGGCTCTTCATGAGAAAACACGGTTTCTTTAAGCTACCCGTTCCTGCAATTTGCAGATAACAACAAAATATGTCAACACACACCCCTTTAATTTTAGTTTTATTGCTTATTTCATCTTTAGAAACCATTTTTTTTTTTAAAAACAAGGCAGGAAACAGAAAAGAACAAAATCAAACAGAGTTTTTTTTTTTTCTCACTTATTGATGGGATCATGTGGGTGAGTGTTTGCTGCCCACATCCTGTAATAGCAAGAGTAAGAATTTTCTTCTTCATTAAATACACACTTTTATCCATTTCTCCTTTCATGACCCATAGTCAGGGTGCCAACCTAGCTGATTTTTGTATTTGATAGTATTATGGCTAATCTTGGTTTTGGACTTAAAACCCCTGGGGAAAGAAAACCTTAGCTGAAGAATTGCCTTGATTAGATGGCTTGTGGGCATGGCTGTGCAGTGGTTTCCTGATGGCTAATTGACGTAGGAGCCCCCACCCCGCCTGCTCTGGAAGTTACCATAAATATCATTTCTTTAAAGTCTCTGCTTCAGTTCTTGTCTTTAGGTTCCTGCCTTGAGTTCCTGTTTTGGCCTTCTTCCATGATGGAATATAACCTTTAAACCAAATAAACCCTTTCCTCTCTAAAGTTGTTTTTGGTCACTTTTTTCCCCATAGTACCAGACACCAAACTAGAAAAAGTATGTTCAAATAATCCAATTAAAAATGGAGTACAAACCTAAACAGAGAACTCTCAACAGAGGAATCTAAAATGGCCGAAAGACACTTAAGGAAAAGTTCAACATCCTTAGTCATCAGAGAAATGCAAATCAAACAACTCTAAGATTCCATCTTACACCTGTAAGAATGGCTAAGATCAAAAACACTGATGACAACTTATGCTGGAAAGGTTGTGGGGAAAAGGGAACACTTCTGCATTGCTGGTGTGAATGCAAGCTGGTACAGCCCCTTTGGATGTCAGTATGGTGGTTTCTCAAAAAATTAGGAAACAACCTTCCTCAAGACCTAGTAATACCACGTTTGGGTATATACCCAAAGGATGCTCAATTGTACCACAAGGACATGTGCTCAACTATGTTCATAGCAGTATTGTTTGTCATAACCAGAACCTGGAAACAACCCAAATGCCCTTCAACCAAAGAATGGATAAGAAAAATGTGGTACATTTACACAATGGAGTACTACACAGCAGAAAAAAATTACATCTTGAAATTTTCAGACAAATGGGTGAATCTAGAAAACATCATATTGAGTGAGGTAACCCAGACCCAGAAAGACAATTGTCACAGGTACTAATGTACTCACTTATCAGTGGTTTTAAAACATAAAGCAAAGAAAGCCAGCTTACAAACCACAATCCCGAGAACCTAGACAACAGTGAGGATACTAAGAGAGACATACATGGATCTACATGGGAATTAGAAAAAGATAAAATCTCCTGAGTAAATTCGGAGCATGGGGACCATGGAGAAGGATTGAAGGGGCAAGGGGAGAGGCAGGGAGGGGAGCAGAGAAAAAGGTATAGTTCAATAAAATCAATTAAAAACCTAAAAAATGTAGGAAAAGTTGATGATAAAGCTTTCATGGATAAAAAAAAAGAGAAAGTATGTTCAAATGCCATGCACTATAGAATGTTTATTAAGTTGAAATATTTTCTATTCTGTACCTTAGCATATATAGGTACAGTATTAGTTTTAGTGTTAAAATGAGTGAACATATTGTAATTTTTTGTCTCCACTCATCTCTAGGTTTATTTACTCATTTTTTCATTCACTACTTTAACGAACTTTTCCTGGATGTCTGGTTAGTGCTGAATGCTGTGCAGTCATTAGAGTTACAAGCACACAGATGGTTCAGAGATCACTTTGGTTGCTTTATGGGGAACCTACTGTTGAGTGAGGCTAGACTCACTATCTGTGCGCTGTTAAAGTTCAAACATTCAAAGTCTCTTGGGAATGCAAAGGAAAACTAGTTATTAGTATAAAATATATAATATGTATTATATATTATATAATAGCTAGTTTTCAGCTTAGTGATGATGTCCACTTATTAAAAGAGTAAGATGATAGAGTTTTTAATTTGCTGTGAGTATCCCAGACATCTACCATGCTTATGTAGCTTGTGCCACGAGCTGCGGCACATGTGAACACCTAATTTAGCGTGAAGTGAGTGGGTGACCTGGAGAGCCTCATCTTGACTCAGTCTTTTGTGACTCTAGACATAGCAAAATGTTATGAGTGGATGGCAATTGATACTACAGAGGTTGCAGAGGACTCGCCACTTGCCATTCTGCAAGGAGGGCCCAGTCCAGTTTCCATTTCTCTGGGCAAAAGTTTCTGCATTTTCCGTGCGGTAGTCATTTCTCTTAGTGCATTCTGTACACATGTACATTGTATTTGTTCATCAGTTTATCTCCTTTACTAAAATTTGAGCTCTTCGATGATGATAACAGCTTGTGGGGACTGAATTCCAAGGTTTGCATTTGTTAGGTACAAACTCTACTACTCACCTGTATACCCAGATATTTATCTTGAGATAGGGTCTTAGTCTTACTGCACTAATGAGTTGATATATAGTAGTTGTGAACTTTCTCTTACTAGATACGGGCCTTAATACTATTTTTGTGTTTGAGACAGGTCACGTATAGCCCATATTGAATTTGAGCTCACTGGGTTTGTCTCCCAGTTCTCTTGCCCCCACCACCCATGAGCTGGGGTTACAGATATATGCCATTATGCCTAGATTGATCTTTAAATTATTTACTTACTTATTTAATTTAACAGGCCATAATAGCAAATTATGTGCGAGAAAGTATTCTGTGCCTTTTCTACATTGACTGTTTTGATTGCTGTCATAGCCCTGTGACTCCATGCTCACCACTTAACAGAGAAGGAAAATTAATAACTACAGCCCCACTCCAGGCTGCACTGACATTCATTCAACAAATACGTGAGTGTCTACTCTGTGCCAGGTGCCCTTTAGGTGTTAGCAGGCATGATGGTCTTTCTTTTTATGTACTTTCCAGAAGAAAACAGGAACAAATAAACAGGGGAACCAAAATACTGGGGCTGACACATGCTGGTAAAAAACTCATCAGTGTGCTAGAAGGGGCTGGGAGCCTTTGTAAATCATCTGTCAAAGGGATGTTTATGGGGATGTGGCATTTAAGATGAGATTGAACGACCAGAGGAACAAGGCCTTGTGTTTCCAGGGCAGATGCATGAATGCAAAGGACAAGGCTAATAATGTCAATGTCTTTGGCAGCTATAAATCTGGTCCTTCCAGGAGAGAAAGCCCCAAAGAATGAGGAGCAAACATGGTGGGATGTGCCTAGGCAGCCAAGGTTGGCAAAGGGGGAGGAAAGGCAGGGTTGTGGAAGTCACGACAAGGCTGCTGACTTTTGTTTGGAATGTGGTGGAAAGCCATTAGAAGGCTTTAGTCAGGGAAGAGGAAATGTAAGATCATATTGACTCGTGGGTAAAGAAAGAATTGTGTCAAGCCATAAGTGAATCAGAAAGGCTGCGTGGAACATGGCTACAGCATTTCAAGGGTTAATGGACAGTGAGGAGGGCATTAGGTTAGGAGTAAAGGTTGTGACCTTCAATAAGAAGTGGGCCTGAGTTTTGAGATAGGATTTTAAGCACCTATCAATGGATTCTGTATTGGAGAAAAAGGAGGGAAAGACATCAGCGTTGTTTTATGGTTTGGGGGTCTTGCAGACAGGTAGACCTCTGTGAGTTTGAGACCAGCCTGGTCTACAGAGTGAGTTCCAGGACAGCCAGGGCTACACAGAGAAACCCTGTCTCCAAAACCAAACCAAACCAAAACAGAATAATAAAAAAAAACTAAAATAACACAAAACAAGGAAAGAAACTCTTCCAAACTAGGGGCCATTTTCTTTCCGTTTCTCCCTTCCTTTTTTCCTTCTTGTATCGGAGCCTGAATCTAAGGTCTAACATATACCTTGGAAAAAATGAAGAAAAAAAGAGAGAGAGAGAGAGAAGAGCACCAAATAGCTCCTCAGAGATGTCAGCTCGTCACGTATGTGGGAGCATCAGGCAATGGAAATGACATTCCAAGCGGCATATTTTTTTTCTTCCGCATACTAAAAATGCTTGTGTTAATTGACAGCAGATAAAAGGTGAAGGGACACAATGCACACTAACTCGTTTTAAAGGCTACAGGTAAAAGACTGGATTCTTCTGCGAAAGAAATGACTGTCCTCTTAATAAACTGGAGTTGTTCCAAGGACATCTTTTCATTAATGGAGCAGGTGCAGATGAAGTTTTGAGAAACTTGTACAGTATTTTAAAAAATAAAACATTTAATTAACAAGCGTGAAAACAGTGGCACACTTGAAGTGGGAATAAAACAATTGTTGTATATCAAACAGCGCAAATCCAATTTGTGAATGCAATTGCATTGAAAAGCTTTAAAATAGTAATAAACCACTGTGGGCTTTAAGAAAGAAGTTTTCATTTTCTTTCAAGGTTTTTCTCTTGAGACAAGTTCTAAACCAGAAAAGATGTTGAAAAGAATGCAAAAAAGGTACATTCTTCTCGAAGGTCCAAAAACATTATCTACAAGAAACACAGATGAAAAGGAGTTAGGATATTTATAAGCATTAAAAAAATAATAATTTATAAGCATTAAAAAACTTGTATGTGCCCCTTGCGGTC
>NC_022031.1:21898548-21900349 GCF_000317375.1 Microtus ochrogaster | reverse complement strand
AAAAAAATTGTATGTGGATTGTTTTTGTTAGAGTTACTTGGAATCACAGTCTCTCTACTACCTAATAACTTGTTCGAAAGGTTCAACTGTAACAGATTTGGTTAAAAAATAATGTTAAAGGTATATGCTATTTTCCAGCTGATTAAATCATGGAGATACATAAAATGTTTCATAATAATAATAAAAATCAAGACAGATACCATTTCAAGATGAGCAAACTTCAGTTAAAGGTTTACATTGTGTTCACATTAAAGTTTCCTTACAGTAATCCCCTCTGAGTCTAGCCTTTCCATCAAAGGTTCTGGTAACGGAAAATACCGTTGGTCACAGTGACGCTCACTTCATGCTTTCACGGCACGGCTTTTAGGCCACTTTTTCCACAGTGACCTTGTTAAAACCCCCGAGTTAAATCTCAGGTTAGGCGATCTGCAAAGCAAACTGGGTAAGTCCTCCTGAGGACAGTCAGCCCTTCTGTCAGAGCCTCCCTTCAGGGCCGACCTCCGGGGTTCTTTTTCTCATCTTCCCTTTGGGAAAACCCAGCCAGGCTTAGACAGCTTGCAGGAAGGCTGGCCTGCATTTGGAAGCTCACTGAGGCTGAAAAGATTTGATTATTTGATTCCTCCTGATAAACCACATCCTGCAGATGCGATCCTGAAGGCACCAGAAGAAAAGTAAGTGTACACAGGTTAGTATTTCCCCAGGGAGTCATAAAGAAAGCCCAAACAATCTCATCATCTGTAGGGCTCTGGTCATCCCTCCATCCGCAAGCCTTTTAATAGCGACTCTGCATCCTTGTGTTAGCAAACAGATTACACATAGATAGTGGTTGAGTAAGGGGTGACTCGGTTTTCCTTTTCTGAAATCAAAGAATTGTAATTCCATGTGCTCTGCTTTCCATGGTTTGAAATTATAATGCCTGGATTCTGACAAAACTAAAAAATATTTGTAGATTAAAAAATTTATTTTATGTGCATGACTAAATGCTTTTATTTTATGTGCATGTATGTATATGTGCCACATGCATGCCTAGTGCCCAGGTAGGTTGGAAGGGGCATGGGATGCCCTGGAACTGGGGTTTTGCATGGGTTTGAATCATGTTGAATCAAACCTCAGGAAGAGCAACAAGTGCTCTAATCTGCTGAGCCATCTCTTAAGTTGTTCCTAATTTTTATTTCTTTAAAGAAAAAATAATCACCACCAAAGAATAAAAAAGAACAGTGTACTAAATAGAAACTAAACAGCTCACATAGTAGATGCTGTCATTAAATTATGTTACTTACCACTCGTACTTCAAAGGCTGCCATTTCCCCACTGCCAGCCGAGATCCCTCTTCGTCTTCTTTAACCTATACAGAGTTTATTTATTTATATGTATTTAGAAAACCTATCTTTTCTCATTTTACATACCAATCCCAGTTTCCACTCCCTCCCTCATCCTGTTCCCCACCTTCCCTTGCTCCCCCATCCACTTCTCAGAGAGGGTAACAAAGTCTGGTACATCTCTTTGTGGCTGGACCAAGGCCATCACCACTATATCTAGACTAAGCAAGGCATCCCCCAAAGAGAATGGCTTCCAAAAAGCCAGTACAAGTAGTAGGGGTAAATTCTGGTCCCACTGAGTGGCCCTGCAGTCTGCCCCAGCCATACAACTATCCCCCACATTCAGAGGGTCTCGTTTGGTCCTATGCTGGTTACTTCCCTGACATGCTAGAGTTGGTGAACTCCCATTAGTTCAGGTAGACTGTTTTAGTGGGTATCCCCATCATGGTCTTGACCTCTTTGCTCATATTCTCACTCCTCCC
>NC_022031.1:21897647-21898273 GCF_000317375.1 Microtus ochrogaster | reverse complement strand
CCTCCCTTCTCCTCCACCCCCATACTTCCAAATTTTCTGAGGAGGAGATCCCCCACTTTAAACAATTTTCCTGTTAAGGTCGTTCACTGTTACGTCCCTTGGGCTCCCTGCAGCATTTTGGTCATCTGATTCCTCTATTCTCAGGGCATTTGCTGAACTATTGAGTCCTTAATCCCCACTCTCTTCATTTTTCAACCTTCATGATCTCAGGCATTCTGTCACACATAAGTTATTCTCGTCTTTTATTGGTGAAACTTTTCTATACTGAATGAAGGTACAGAAATAAGAGATGATGCTAACTTACCTAAAATTTAGCAGTGTTTCTTTTTTATGTATATAATGATGGCACATCGCATATTTATGACCTCATGTATTCTTGCCGTGTTTCCAAGAGGACATTATGTACCATGTGGAAGAGCTGTAAGGCATTTTAGAAATTGTACCAAGTCTTGTCCAGGAACCAAGAATCTGTTAACTGGTTTCCTTGTGCGTTCTTCCATCTGGAAGACTCTACTTATCGAAGGGAATACATAGGTGATGTAGGTGGGTCTTCTATCTATCTATCTATCTATCTATCTATCTATCTATCTATCTATCTATCTATCTATCTATCTATCTGTTGTTTC
>NC_022031.1:21896734-21897247 GCF_000317375.1 Microtus ochrogaster | reverse complement strand
GGGAGCCGGGCGGGACGAAAAGCAGGCCTGCTCGCTCCTCATCTACACATAGGAAGCTTGCTTGTGACATTTGGTAGAACTATTATTTTTAAGTATTTGTTAATTTATTTATATCCCAACCACAGTTTCTCCTCCCTCCACATCTCTCAGTCCCTTCTTCCCCTTTCTTCCCCACCCTCAAATCACTCCTCTTCCATTTCTATTCAGGAAAAAGCAGGCCTCTCATGAATATCAACAAACATGGCATATCAAGTTATAGCACCTTCCCTTGTATTAAGGCTGGTCAAGGCAGTCCAGCATGAGAGACAGGGTTCCAAACCCAGCAAAAGAGTCAGAGACAGCCCCTGATCCTACCGTTTGTTAGGAGCCAACAAGAAGACCAAACTATACAGCTGTCACATAAATACAGAGGGCTAGGTGAGTCCAGTGCAAGCTCCCTGGTTGTTTGCTCAGTCTCTGCAAGCCCTTACAGGTTAGTTGATTCTGTGAGTTTTCTTATAATGTCCTTGACCT
>NC_022031.1:21894148-21895768 GCF_000317375.1 Microtus ochrogaster | reverse complement strand
TTTTTTTTTCAAAAATCAGGTGTTCAAAGGTATGTGGATTAATATCCTGGTCTTTGGTTCAGTTTCATTGGTCCTCCTGTCTGTTTTTATGCCAATACCAGGATGTTTTCAGTACTGTAGCTCTGTAGTAGAGTTTGAAGTCAGGGATTGTGATGCCTCCAGAAGGATTTTATTGTACAGGATTGTTTTGGCTATCCTGGGTTTTTTGCTTTTCCATATGAAGTTGAGTACCATTCTTTCGGGGTCTATTTAAATTGTTTATCTGATCTTGATTTAACTTTGGCAAGTGATATATATCAAGAAACTTGCCCATTTCATTTAGATTTTAAATTTTTTTAAAAAGAGTACATTATTTTAAAGTATGAGCTAACAATTTTCTGGATTTCCCCAGTGTCTTGTGTTTTCTCCCTTTTCATTTTATATTTTGTTAATTTGGATATCCTCTCTCTTAGTTATTTTGGATAAGGGTTTGTCTATTTTGTTGATTTTTTTTCAAAGAACCAACTCTTTGTTTCATTGATTCTTTGTATTGTTCTCTCTGTTTCTGTTTTATCGATTTCAGTCCTTAGTTTGATCATTTCCTGTTATTTACTCCTCCTGGGCAAGTTTGCTTTCTTCTGTTGTAGAACTTTCAGGCATGCTGTTAAGTTACTAGTATGAGATCTCTCCAAATTCTTTATGTAGGCACTTAATGCTATGAACTTTTCTCTTAGTACTGTTTTCATGGTGTCCCAAAAGTTTGGGTCTGTTGTTCATTCATTTTTCACTGAATTCTAAGAAGTCTTTAATTTCTTTACTTCTACCTTGACCCAATAGTCGTTCAGTTTCCATGTGTTTGTAAGCTTTCTGTTGCTTCTGTAGTTCTTGCTGACCTTCAGCTTTAGTCCATGGCTGTCTGCTAAGACACAAGGGATTATTTCAATTTTCTTGTACCTGTTGAGGCTTGTTTTGTGACCGAGATGTAGTAGGTTTTAATATATGTTTTATGAGGTGCTGAGAAGAACGTATATTCTTTTGTGCTTGGGTGAAATGTTTTGCAGGTAGCTGTTATGTCATTTGACTCATACCTACCTGTTAGCTCTACTATTTCTCTATGTAGCTTTTGTTTGGATGACTTGTCCATTGGTGAGAGTGGAGTATTGAAGTCTTCCACTATCAATGTGCAGTTTAAACTTTAGTAGTGTTTCCTTTATAAATCTGGGTGCCTTTGCGTTTGGGGTATTGATGCTGAGAATTGACACATTATCTTGGTGGATTTTTCCTCTGATGGGTATGAAGTGTCCTTCATCTCTTTTGATTAATTTTGGTTTGAACTTTATTTTGTAAGATCTTAGAATAGCTACACCTGCTTGCTTCTTGGGGTCATTTGCTTGGAAAATATTTTCCCAACCCTTTACTCTGTAGTAATATCTATCTTTAATGTATTTCTTGTACACAGCAGGATGCATTTTGTTTTCACACCCATTCGGTTAGTCTTTGACTTTTTGGGGGGGGGATTTTTCATGTTTATTGACTATTTGTATTTCAATTTTTTTTGATTTTTTTATTGAGAAAAATAAAAAAAAAGTTTCCGCCTCCTCCCAGCTTCCCATTTCCCTCCCCCTCCTCCCACCCTTCTCC
>NC_022031.1:21891799-21893763 GCF_000317375.1 Microtus ochrogaster | reverse complement strand
CCACTGTCTCAGTGGGTGGGTGCACCCCTCGTGGTCCTGAATTAAGTCCATTGATATTGAGAGATATCAATTTACAATGACTATTAATTCCTCTTTTTTGGCTGTAGCTGTTGATGCTGGTAGTGTGAAGGTGACTGTGCACATATGTTTGCCTTCTTTGGGTTCTGATGGTGTCAGATTATTTGTTGCTTGTGTTTTGGTGGGTGTAGTTAACCTCTTAAGGTTGGATTTTTTCTTCTTAGTGCCTCGCATAGGGCTGGATTTGTGGATATATATTCTATATGTTCCCTCTGTGACTTTTGCACTAATTCCTGCATGTTTCTGTTTTGACTTTCCTCAATAATGAATTATGACCAGCAAGTAGAAGCCAAACAAACTCTTTTCTCCCCACATTGTTTTGATCAGAGTGCAAAAGCACCCAGATTTATAAAGGGTCATTTGCTTGGAAAATATTTTAGCTATTCATATTAATTGAAGCTAAACTAGAACAGATTAAGAACATGAGCTAACTTTCAAAGACGCTCCCCAGTGATCTGCTTTGTCAGTTAGGTCCTATTTCCTAAATTTCCTCCCAAGTAAGATCCACACCAGCTGAGGATTGGTCAAATCTTACAGTTGTGAGGAGGAAGACCAAATCCATGATTGTCAGATTAAAGCAAGCTGTATTTTGGGGTGTATCTGGGCCTGACCAGCTGGCTCTCTCACCCTAAGTCAGGATTGAGAGAACAGCCCCTGCTGGCCTCTAGAAGTCCCTTTTACAGGTGAGATAAGGTGTATACAGAGGCAAGAGAGGTGGCTGCTCAGCATTGCTCAAAAGATACAACAAAAGGGAAGGAACAAGGGTAAGGATATGCAGCAAATGAATGGGGTCTCACATTTAGTGTAGGTTGAAAACATATTTTGCAGTTTATATCAGATCTAAGTAACAGGAACTTATTATTTTTTAAAAATATTTATTTATTATGTATACAATATTCTGTCTGTGTGTATGCCTGCAGACCAGACCTCATTACAGATGGTTGTTAGCCACCATGTGGTTGCTGGGAATTGAACTCAGGACCTTTGGAAGAGCAGGCAATGCTCTTAACCTCTGAGCCATCTCTCCAGCCCTGAACTTATTATTTTTTTAACTTTCTTTTTATTTGTTACTTGGGTTTTTTACATCATGTATCTCCATCCCATTCATTTCCCTGTGCCTTTGTATCTGCCCTCTGCCCCTGCAGCCTCCCTACAAAGTAAAATAAAATTTAAGAAAAAAAAAAGACAAAAGAAAAAAAAAAGAGTAGTAGGAAAAAAAACCCAACCTTGTCATGGAAACTGTAGGGTGATATAGGGAGTCACACAGTAGTAAAACCTTTCATCTTTACTTGCAAGTATTCATTGCCAAATGTCATTGGTCTGGTTCTATGCCTGTAGTTTCTGCTACACCATCGATGCTAGGCCCTCACTGGGACTCCTCTTGGTTATCCTGCTATTGTGCTATGCTGTGGAGATCCTGCAGATTTGGGTCTATGGGACCAGTCCCTCACGTGTTCCAACAGATCACAGAGGGGGTGGATATTATGGTGGGCCTACTCTCTGGGACTGGGTAGTTGCAGGGTTGGTCAGCTTGCCAGCGTTTACTTGTTCTCACCACCAGGGTGAGCTCTCCTGCATTACCCTGGCTACTTCATCACTGCAAGGGGCGGGGCCAGTTCTCCTGCTTTCATGTCCTCAGGGTCGGTTCTCCCACATCTACACCATTACCCCGGTGTGGGGTAGGGGTCACTCTCCCCTGTTGAGGGGCAGGTACAGCTCTCCTGCTCTCATGACCTCAGGGCCAGCTCTCCCACATGCCTCAGGTATCGAAGGGCTGGGGGGTAGGGCATCTCTTCCCTGCCCATACAGAGAAGAATAATGGGGACAGCTCCCCTTTGCTCACAACAAGGGCTGGCAGGAACTTATTCTTAATTACAAACAGAAAC
>NC_022031.1:21886099-21888144 GCF_000317375.1 Microtus ochrogaster | reverse complement strand
GCAGTTTGGATGCTCACCTTACTAGACCTGGATGGAGGTGGGTGGTCCTTGGACTTCCCACAGGGCAGGCAACCCTGATTGCTCTTTGGGCTGACGAGGGAGGGGGACATGATTTTTGGAGAGGGAGGGAAATGGGAGGCGGTAGAAATCTTTAATAAATAAATAAAAATAAATAAATAATAAAAAACATTAAAAAATGTAAGAGTTTCCAAAATAGCAGTGTATTTCTCAATATTTATTTTATTTTTATTTATATGTATGAGTCTTGCTTGCGTGCATGTATGTGTACTACATGGTCAGGTTTAATCATAGCAATGGCCATTCAAATTTCTATTAGTTCTTCCAACATTCAAACAATATCCTCTAGAGACAACTTCAGGAGAGGAAGAAAAAATTTGACTCATAATTTTTAAAATTGTATTTATTTTTTATTTTATGTGGATTGCTGTTTCCCTGCATGTGTGTCTTTGTAAGGGTGCCAGATCTTGGAGTTACAGGCAGTTGCGAGCTTCCATGCGGGTGCTGGGAATGGAACCCAGGTCCTCTGGAAAAGCAGTCAGGGCTCTTAACGTCTGAGCCATCTCTCCAGTCCCTTGGCTTATAATTTCAGAGCTTTCATTTGATAACCTTGGCTCTGCTGAGCAAATGAGGAAGCAGACCATCATAGAGGCAGGGGCATGCCACAGAGGCTGTCCATCTGCAGACAGGAAACACAGAAAGGAGAAAAGGATGGGGAAGAGGGAAACATTTTCAAACATACCCCTCTTGTGACATACTTCCTCCAGCTAGATCCCACACCCTAGGATTTCCACTGTCTCCAAACCCATGCCTCTAGTTGAAGAGCGAGTTTTCAACACAACTTTCCAGAAGCCTGGAGGGGACACTTCATATTCAAACCACGAAAGTTTTTATAATTAATAAAAATATGTCATACTTTTGAAAATTGCTAAAAAGAGTAGATTTTAAATGTTCTTATTACAAAAATTGATAAGTCCATGAAGTCACACATATTTTAATCAGAGCAATTTAGCTATCTTAGAATGCACATATATTTTAAACTTGTGGTACATAATAAACACATATTTAAGGAGTTACGGTACATAACAGCAGATACCTAGGAACCTCTGAAATAGGAATATGTTCTCATGGTTTGGATATACTCATGAGTCATTGCGCGCCCTTTGTTGATTTCCTTTGTCTTTTGTACTGATGTCATTTCTGCTACCAGGTTTCTCTTGCCATTTCTAACATGCTGCTACATATGGCATATCATTCATTTGGTGCTAATTGCCTAATACAAAACTTAAAATTTCCAAGTAGACACATTAAAAGAAATAAAAACAAAAGATATTCAGTTAACAATACATACTATATTTATTCAGAACTATAAAATATATTAAACATGTAGTCAATATACAAGTATTAATTATATATTTTACGTTTTTCATACCAAGTCTTTGAAATCTGGTATCTTTTACTTTAATTAGCAGAGATTTAGTTTAATTACAATTTAAATGTTAAGTTTTTTTGTTAGATTTTTTCCTTATTTGATTTTATAACTGAATATATAGATGTTATTCCATACATATTTAAGTTTCTCAATACCTGAAATTAGTATCAGTTTTTAACTTAAGGCTGATTGAAGCTAAATTAGAAATTCAGCCCCTAATTTCATCGGGTATGTTTCAAGTGGTCAGTAAGCACACAGATGGCTATGGAGATGTCACTGGCCAGCGCTACCACAGGTGTTTATTGTCCTAGTTAGGGGTTTATTGCTGCGATGAAACACCATGATCAAAAAGCAAGTTGGAACTGGGCGATGGTGTCGCATGCTTTTAATCCCTGAACTCAAGAGGCAGAGGCAAACTCTGTGAGTTTGAGGCCAGGCTGGTCTACAGATTGAATTTCAGTACAGCCAGGGTTGTTGCATAGAGAAATTCTGTCTTAAAAAACCAACCAACCAACCAACCAACCAACCAACCAACCAACCAACCAACCAAAAACAACCAACCAACCAACCAACCAACCAACCAACCAACCAACCA
>NC_022031.1:21882174-21885999 GCF_000317375.1 Microtus ochrogaster | reverse complement strand
CCAACCAACCAACCAACCAACCAACCAACCAACCAAAAACAACCAACCAACCAACCAACCAACCAACCAACCAACCAACCAACCAAAAACAACCACAAGCTGGGGAAGAAAGGATTTATTTGTCTTGCACTCCCACATCACTGCTCACCATCAAAGGAAATCAGAACAGCTCAAGCAGGTCAGTGACCTCCCGCAGGAGCTGAAGCAGAGGCCACAGAGGAGGCTGCGCACTGGCTTGCTCGTCAGGACTTTTTTTAATCTACTTTCTTATAAAACCCAGGACCACCAGCCAGGGATGGCACCACTCACAGTGGGCTGGACCCTCCCCCATCAATTACTAATTAAGAAAACGCCCTACGCTCATGAGGGCTCACAGAGACTGAACCGCCAACCAGAGAAGTTGCATGGGACGGATCTGGGCCCTCTGCACATATGTTGCAGTCGTGTGACTTGGATTCTAGTGGGGCTCCTAACAGTGGGAACAGGAGCGGTCTCTGACTCTGGTACCTGCTTTTGGGACCCTTTCCTCCTACTGGGTTGCCTTGTACAGCCTTGATAGGTGCCTAGTCTTACTGCAACCCGATATCCCATGGCTGACATACATGGAAGGCCTGCTTTTTTTTTGAAGGGAAAGGAGAGAGAATGGGCTGGGAGAGGGATTGGGAGGAGAGGAGGGAAGGGAAACTGTAATCAAGCTGGGAAGATTAATTAATTAATAAAAAATAAAAAATGAACTCTAAAAAAAAAGAGAAAGAAAATAATATCCCCTGTACGTTGGACTTCAGCCTGATCTTATGGAAGCACTTTCTTAATCGAGGTTTCCTCCTCTCAGGTGACTTTAGATTGGTAAAGTTGACATAAAACTGTCCTGCATACTTACGGAGCATCTCTGAGTTGTGGAAGGCCTCGGGCTAGAAATGGCTCCAGGAAGCATGGTGTCTTGTCCATTGGAGAATGGGGGCATTGAGAGGGGTACAAAATATATAGTTTGAGAGACTAGGTCTTTTTCTCTTCCTATAAAGTGATTTTATGATTAAACAGGTTCTTTTTGTGTGATGTGTGAAGTTGTCACCAGTCTAACTTCTCTATAAATGAGCTATTATTTTATATCTTGTGTTTATCATGTGCAGCACTGAGCACACTGCTGTGAGTGTAGCTGGTTTTCCCGAGTAAATAAAACACTATAAAATTTCAGTGTGGTTTTGATCACATGACCTCATAATTCCTAATGCTCATTTGAGCTTTTGCTAAAATGTATACATTTGCTGGTTATTGTAGCTCTCCATACCGTTAGCTTGAGAATTCTGTTTCATCTCATCTCTCCGAATATGCTAGCCTATTTTTCATTATTTCCCTGCTATTGAGCCCAATGTTACACAGAAAAGTTGATTTGTTAATTAGTTTAATCGCCTCTTCTCATAATGGCGGGGTAAGATCGGTGAGGAAGCTTGTTATCAATCCGTGCTACTGGTAAGCGGTAATTACACTTAATGACGCCTTTGTCTTGCCGCATTCTGAAGATTGTCTTGAACTCCTCGCTGAATTGGCGGACGGACTGTCGGTCGAATTCTCCCCTGGTTTCTTCTCCAACTTGTCCTCTACTGTGCCCCGCAATGAAACAAAATTGCAGCTTGTTAGGTGGATGCTCATTTGAAGTCTCAATTTTCTTGAGTATTCAGCTCCTCCACAAAGTACCAGGTGCTCAGCCGCGGCCACAGCACTTGCCTTTGGCTTCGGCTTCCTGCTCAACTGGCATCCTACAAAGTCTTTGATTTTTTTTCCTTTGCTTGAAGAGGCATCGGTTGTCTTGACAGCAGCGCTAAAGCTTTGCCCTTGTACTTTGATACACATCGTGGTACAATCTAATAATTAAAGTCATTTGTCAAGAAACAGGGCATTCACACTTTCCTCTGAAGAGATTGGAACAAGCAGCAAATTTCACGTGGGCAGAAGCCAGAAGGACAGCCACCATCACTTTCAAAACACCCGGAATGCCGAGCGCAGAGCAGTTTATAATCTAAGTTGTATTTTTATGTCTGGTTTTCAAGGAGGGAAATGTTTCACTCCTGGGGGCGGGGTGTTGTGCAGTGTCTGGTGATGGTTTTGGTTCTATAACTGGGAAGGGAAGGTACTATGGGCCTTTAATAACTAGAGTATAGGATTCTGCTTAGCAGCCTGCAATGAGTAGTGAAGTCTTCCACAGTAAATACTCCTCTAGATTGACAGTCCAGGGCATAGTTGATCCCTGATCCCAATAGTCAATAGTACTCAATAGGCTTGGGAGTGATTTGTTTTGTAAGAAACTTGGAGCTAATTGCAAAGAAGATGAATTTTCCCATGCCCTGCTATGGGGACTCCTTATGAACAAACAATAAGGATCAATTGTAATAAAAAAAAAACCCATCAATATAATTATAGTGGAAACTTGATTTGATTTTTAAATGTAGGAAATATGCTAAACACTGACAGGCTTCAGTTACAAACACATTACTTGAGACAACTACATCCTTTTACCAGAAAAACGATGAAACCCATGACCGTCGTAACCATCTACATTTTGACTAAAGTCTGCTCGTGTGTTCCACCTTTTAAGGTAGGCTCCATTCTGGAAGAACAGCAATGCCAAATCTTGACATCAATTCCAGTCTCATTGGCAGCAGCTTGGAGAGAGGCAGACATATATTTTTCTCAGCAAAGCAAAGTGCTTGTTTGAACAGACTCAGTTTCTGAAGGTCTGTGGATTGACATGATAACTTTACAGCCCATGACCCTTATCTTTTCTGAATATCAGTGACATAAATACCAGTCTATCCTGGGCTCCTAGGCCTGAGACTGAAGAGAGATGACATCTTAGCTTCTTTAAACATCTCTAGGGTCAATAATAGAACGGTGATGTGTTTACAAGCAGGATACTTTGAATCAGTCCTCTTCTTGAGAGGTGGTTTCTGTTCTCTTGCTGGAAAATTCCTGGCTACATCTCTAAGAAACACATGAATGTTTTGCTGCTTAGAGTAAGAAATTATGTTAGATAATGTCTGAAGGTTTTCTTTTTGGATAATTGGAGTTTCTGGTGCAATGCTTTTGGAGTCTGTGCAGCCTCACACTCCACAGCTTCCCCTTCTTCATGTGTTTTTCTTGGTTCCATCCATTGCCTTCTCCATCGCTGCTTCTAGAACAGCAGAGCAGCCTCTCCTCTGCATACAGTACGACCTTTCAGTCTCTCTCTCTCTAGAACGTCCTGTGCAAACATAACTCAGAGTCAACCTTTCATGGAACTCTTTCCTATTGTTCCATAGTAAGCTGCCTATTTCTTGACTTTCTTTCCCCTTCCATTTTTCACTTGAATTATGGTATATGAGACCATGGCCTTGTTGTCATAAGGGTAGGTATCCCACCAGGAGAGAAATAGACTTCTTTTGTAATTTTTATGGTCTCTGTGTTTACCTTTATAAAGAAGTTCTTCACTTCTTTGCAGTTAGTGATGGGTAGATTATTTACATCCCCTGTGCTCCATAACTACTAGCCTTTATAGTTCCGCTCTATGTTTTCTGGACCATGCATTTGTTGTAGTCCTCCTATGTCCTCTTTACAGTTCTGAGGCTTTCGTGAGCAGGCAATAGATGATTACTAAACAGAAGGGCAGAGGACAGAGGTGACCTGCTCATCACCACCAGTCAGTGATTCCACAGAGTAGGCTTTTCTGCCATGACAGTGCATGCCAGATACGTTTGGACTGATCTGCTTCCTTGTGTGAGTAATTCTGGCGAGTGTCATGCATCAGTCCTGTTTTGCATTCTCCCTCCTTCCCTCCCTCCCCTTCATCCC
>NC_022031.1:21879940-21881949 GCF_000317375.1 Microtus ochrogaster | reverse complement strand
AGACAGGGTTTCTCTGTGTAACAGTTCTGGCTCTCCTGGAACTCACTTTGTAGACCAGGTTGGCCTTAAACTTATAGAGATCACTCTGTCTCCTGAGTGCTGGGATTAAAGGCAAGCACCACCACCACCCAGCTGGTATCTTTCTTTATAGTATCCCACATAAAATATTTCTTTAAAAATATTTCATTAGCATGTTTTAATTATATGCAGCAATAGTTTTCACTATGCTATTGGGATGCATATACATAATGTATTTGGGGTACATTCACTCCACCCCTCAGCCCCATCTCATTCTGCCGTCTTCTCGCCAACTAGCCCCGCTTCTACCTTCAGGTTCTCCTTCTGCCACTAGATGAGCTTCTCTAGAGTTCTTTACCCGAGTATGGGTGAGACTTTATTTGCAGGAGCTTGGGCACCATCCGAGTACGGCACTGAAGAAAATATCTCTTCCCCCACTTTGCAACTGTTAACTGTACAGACCTTTAGGGAGAAGTGTGGTTCCAAGAGCCTCTCCCACTTCCGGGGCAAGGTCACTCACTTCCTTATTTTCTCAGGTGGAGGCCCTTATCGAACCTGGAGTTCGTTAATTTGTCAAGACTAGACAGTGAGCTCCAGCACCCTCCCTTTCCAGGGCTGGGTTTACAGGCTTCCAGTCCGTGCATGGCTTTTCCCCTGGGTTCCGAGGAACTGGACTCAGGTCCTCACGCTTACAATAGGTACTTCACCTACTGAGCTTTCACTACAGCGTTCATTGTTTTTAAAGAGCTGAACGGGCCAGAAGAGATGGAGTTAAAATGGCTTAGAAAGAACCGAAGAAAGGCTATTTTGTGAGAAATAGAAGGAAATCTCAAAATGTTAGTAGCTGCTCCGTTGTCTTTCTCTGCTGTTTAATGTGGCCACGGTTCGAGCCACTGACGCTGTTCACTGTCACGCCGACTCTTCACCACCTGAGCCCACTCTTCCAGGAGAAAGAAACCGTGTGAACTTGCACACATTAGAATGGAGCTCCTCTCCTGGATTGGGGTGCAGCAGCTATTTTGCTGATTCTCATTATTCTGACACAGTCAGCTTTTGCTTTTCTCTCCATCAAGTTGATGTCCTAGGCACAATGTTTAAGTCCCGATGTTGCTTCTTGGGTGAAGTTCTTTACTATTAGAGCCTTGTCGTGTTTTCTAAGGAGTTAGGTATGGTTCTCTTGTGGGCTTGTAATTCAGTCCTTAAGTATAGCCTGATAACAAGAACTTTGTCAATTTCCCTGTCTTCTAGACACCGCTTGTGTTTCAGACCTGGGCTCTACTTTCGAATTACTGGTGTTCTATATAAAGGAAGAGTCTCTGATATAAATGGAGATATCAGATATTTCCATTTCTCTTTGCAACACACATGGTGTCTAAATCTCCTTCCACTTCTCAGATTTGGACATGGGTTTGTCATTGGTCTGACCAGTAGCTAAGTTAATTTCTGTGAGTACCTAGGTCAGGTGCATAAGTTTTGAGATGGATCTGTGATCTTTCTCTGGCTCAAAACACACAGATATATAATATCTGGCTCAAATTGTGCTTTACAAACTTAGTTTGGCTGACCTGAATAGTCTATGTAACTTACCAGAGGAAGAGAAATTGAATTAGCTTGAATTGCCCAAGGTTTTATGAGACATTTAAAAGACGTTGGAATGAACTTAATGCTTGTAATTCCTTTAATTCATGTACTTAAATCCTGACTCTTACCTGGCTTTGCTTCTTAAAGGTATGACCCACCATGCATGGCCTGGAAAGCTCTAATTTAAAAGTTAATTATTTATTTTCTCATATATTAATTAGAACTACAGTTTCCTTTTCCTTCTCTTCTCCCAGCCTCCCCCCACCCCATCCACTCCTCAGTTTTCCTTCAGAAAAGGGCAGGCCTCCTAGGGATATCAACCAAATATGGCTTATCAAGTTGCAATAAGACTAGGCATCTTTCCTCATATTAAGGCAGTATTAATGTGGGAGTTTGAATATAATTGGCCC
>NC_022031.1:21871813-21879840 GCF_000317375.1 Microtus ochrogaster | reverse complement strand
ACCTGGCTTTGCTTCTTAAAGGTATGACCCACCATGCATGGCCTGGAAAGCTCTAATTTAAAAGTTAATTATTTATTTTCTCATATATTAATTAGAACTACAGTTTCCTTTTCCTTCTCTTCTCCCAGCCTCCCCCCACCCCATCCACTCCTCAGTTTTCCTTCAGAAAAGGGCAGGCCTCCTAGGGATATCAACCAAATATGGCTTATCAAGTTGCAATAAGACTAGGCATCTTTCCTCATATTAAGGCAGTATTAATGTGGGAGTTTGAATATAATTGGCCCCATAATCCTATAGACTCATAGGGAGTGGCACTATTAGGAGGAATGACTTTGTTGGAGAAGACTGGATGACCTGTGCCTTTAATCCAGACCTTGAGGCCGGATGGCGACACCTTCTGTGAGAAGTGTGTCACTGTGGGGGCAGGCTTTGAGGTCTTTTTCTCAAGCTCCACTCAGTGTGACAGTCAGTGGACTTTGTGTTGCCTTTGAGAAAAGATGTAAAACTCTCAGTTCCAGCGCCATGCCTGCCTGCATGCCACCAAGCTCCCTGCCATGATGGACTGAAACTCTGAGCTGTAAGAAAATTCCCTCAATTAAATGTTTTCTTTATAAGAGCTGTCCTGGGCCGGAACAGGCCTGAGACAGCAAACTTCAAAGGAGCAGGCTGGAGCCAGTGACCTGGACTCGAGTGGGCCTGAGATTACGAGCTCCATGGGAGCAGGAGTAGGTCCAGACCAGGAACGTTTACGGAAACAAGACTAAGCCAGCAACCTAGGCTGAGGCAGGCCTGAGACAGAGAACTCCACAGGAGCAGAGCAAGCCCCAGGAATATCAAGAGACCTCCAGGAACAGAGAGTGACCAGTGGGGTGACTGGAACCATAGCCCTGACTGCACCATGAGTAGCAACCGTCTGAGCCTTGGATCTACTGGCACCTGGAAGATTGATCACCAGAGTCACAGACAGCCCAAACTACACCAATCAGAGGAAAAGATGGGTAGACAAGGTAAGAACACACACAATACCACAAAGAGCAATACGACACCAGTAAAAACTAGTGACCTTACAACGGCAAGACGTAAACAACCAAATATAGATGAAGCAGAAGAAAATGACCTAAAAAATAACTTTAGGAGAATGCTTGAGGCCCTTAAAGAGGAAATGAAAAATTTCCTCAAAGAAATGGAGGAAAAGGCAAACAGAAAAGGAAGACATTGACAAATTCCTTAAAGAAAACCAACTAAAAGCAATCAAACATATGAAAGAAACTATTCAAGACTGGAAAACTGAAATAGATACAGTAAAGAAAACTCAAGCTGAGGAAATTATAGAAACAGGAATCATGAGAAAATGACCAGAAACTATAAATGCAAGCAAAACCAGCAGAATTTAAGAAATGGAAGAGAGACTGTCAAGCACTGAGATACAATAGAGAAAATAGACTCATCAGTCAAAGAAAACATTACCTCTGACATGTCTGCCCACCATGATGATAATGGACTGGACCTCTGAAACTGTAAGTAAGCCACCACAATTAAATAGTTTTCCGATAAGGGTTGCTGTGGCCATTGTTTCTCCTCACAGCAATAGAAATCCTAACTAATATAGTCACCCTCATAGATTCCAGGAAGCAGGGAACATGGTGGCCTGTGGGCAGACATGGTTCTGGAGAAGTAGCTGAGAGTCCCCCATCTTGCAGGAAATGTTCTGTGACACTGTACTAGGCTTCCACACCATCTCCAAATGCCCCAATTCCACCTGTCTCTCCCAACACCCTGTCCATCCATTCCTTCCCTCCAGCTAGTCTCTCCTGCTTCCATCCCTACTTGCTTCCAGTCTACCTACAAGATCTATTTTTCCTTCCCAGTGAAATTCATGTGTCCTCCCTAGAGTCCCCCTCTTTACCTAACCTCTCTGGGTCTGTGGATTGTAGCTTGATTATCATTTACCTAACAGTTAATACCCACTTGTAAGTGAGTACATATAATATTGTATTTCTGGGTCTGGGTTATATCACTCAGGGTGATTTTTTTTCTATTTGCAAGCATTTGCCTGCAAATTTCATGATGTCATTTTTAAAACAGCCGAATGATACTGCCTTGTGTCAATGTACCACATTTTCTTTATCCATTCTTTGGTTCATGAATGTCTAAGTTGCTTCTAAGTTGTGAGCTTCCTGACGTAGGTGCTGGGAATTGAGTTTGAGGCCAGAGCGGTTGTGCTCTCAACCACTGTGTCAACCCTCCAGCCCCCTTTATTGTGTTCTAAGTTGCTGTACCAAGAATTGCCACCGTCTGTTCTTGACAATACTTTGCTTATTTCATTATTTCAATACGAGGTGAAATAATGGCAGCTGTTTCTATAAAATACTATGTATTCTTCTTTAAATATTGTTTCCAGATTTAGTTTTGAATTTTGCATCATTCACCTTCTATTATCGTGTTATTTGGGTTGTTGGTCCAAAGATATTAGCATATTTTTATCACATCAAGTTGTAGAAAACTTTCTTCAGTTGAATGACATGAACTGGCTTTGAAAAAGTTTTGGAATTTAGTCACTTTCACCAGACTCATACTGGTAGAATGATCATATATTACATTTGCAAATTGTACACGCATATAGGTGGACTGGAAGAGAAGGGGAAAGGAGGGAGAATTTCCTTAGTATTAAACATATTCTGAGAATGGACTGAAGCAGTACTGAAATGCATTTGGTTCTCAGTGGACCCCCCCAAATCAAGGGGTCCTAGTTAAGGTTTCTGTTGCTGTGAAGAGACACCATGACCATGGCAACTCTTCTAAGGGAAACATTTAACTGGGGCAGGCTTAACAGTTACAGAGGCTCTAATCCATTATCATCATGGTAGGGGCATGCAGGCAGTCATGGACTAAAGCAGGAGCTGAGAGCTCTACATCTTGATCCACTGGCAACAGGAAGTAGTCTGAGACACTGAGTGTGGTTTGAGCATCTGAGACCTCAGAGCCCGCCTCTACAGTCACACACTTCCTCCCACAAGGCCACACCTTCTAGTAGTGCCACTCCTTATGGGCCATTCAAACACATGCTCCTATGGGGCCCATACCTATTCAAACCACCACCCATGGGGACACTGTTGGAATGCTTGCCTCTGATAGCAGTGGGTAAGAATGGAATGATTCTTAATTTTTCCACCACAAAAATTTTTGACTCTAATTCATGTTGCTAAAAATACCCAGAATCCCTGAATTCCTTTGCAAACTTCTCCAAAAGGGTGATGAACTAGCATTCCTTAGATGTCTATTGACAATTTATTTTATGACAGTCATATAGGAACAGTTTCTTGTTTGTTTAGATGACAGGCTCTTGTTTTAATCAGATTATTTCCCCTCTCTCTCCTTTTCTTTTTCCATAGCCCCTTCCTCACTTTCCACCCTCTCTTTGTCTCTCTATGTCCTTCAAGGTGACCTCTCTCCCTCCTGATGCTTTCGCCCCAACCTCTCAAGTACTGAGATTACAGCCAGGCACTGCCACATTCAGCCTTGAGATATATTTCTAAGTGTAGAAGAAAGGTTTAAGACGCACATTCTTCATATGCCACTTAAAGGAATGCCATATTTCTTTGAAAAATATACAATCTAAAGTAGCCAAAATGCTTGTTACAGAGTATTTTATAAACATAGTAGACCAAGGAAGATGTCAGTGATATCCTAGTTCCAACAACAGTAAAGTCATGACTAACCTTTTTTCCTGTGGATGAGTCATTTTGAGAAAAGTATCTTCTCTGCTTACAATTCATTCTCCCCCCACCCCCCCAGGATCATAACTCTGGTGTGCATGTGTGCACATGAGTGTGTGTCCATGAAAGCATGTGTGATACACACACGTGAATATACATGTGTTCCCAATCCTTGAACGTCTGTGTTCAGGTCAGAGATGAGTGTCCTCCTCTGTTCCTCGCTGAACCTGTTTCAGCTGGATTCTAGGTCAACAGCCACCTGGGAGCCACCTGTCTCTGGCTCCTGGCTTTAAGACACACACATCCAGTGGCCAGGTTTTATAGTGATGCACGGAATTCCTGCTCAGGCTACAGGGCTCCTAGAGCAAGCCCCTGTCGATTGAGCTTTTTCTTTAGTACCCGTGATGACTACTTAATGATTAAAATTTCTTTCTTGCTGAGTCAGAGAGTATTTCCAAAAAGTTTCTCTCCTCCACATGTGCATTCATGTGAAGTACCAGCAACTTTCTGCCCTGTAGAGGGGAGGAGAGCTGCTCTGCCCAGGCAGAAAGCATTCCTGAGGTTCCTTCCATTGCTCTGCTGTAGTTATCCATAGCCAGAGGCTGCTACCAGTTGCTTTCCAAAGGATAAGAGATTTGTGTTTTTAGGGGGTGCCAGCCAAGACACAGCTCTAAAAAGCCTTGGCTGTCATTTATCCAGCTGCCTGCTTTTGTACAGAGGGTGAAGACCGGTAGCAGAGCAGGTCTGACCCCTAGAAATATTTGACGTCAATCCCCCAACCCACAGTTTTTGATGAAAATAGTGAGCAGCAGAGGGCTTTGCTCTCAAGGAGACACTTCTTCCCTAAGTGCCATCTCTTTGTGTTTTTACTGTCTCAGTTGTGTGGGTACAATGGAGAGAATAGCCCTGGAGACCCTTTGGCCAAGCTGCTATTCCATCTGTCTGTGGCAAACCAGGAAAATCTGTGTTAGGTCTTGCCTTATGGCAAATTCAGATCTGCACGTGCTGTTTTCCCACACTCATTTAAGCTTCTTCGCATATATATATGGGCACAAAGGCCCGAAGGCCTCCTTCTGAGTGTGAGATGCTTCTATAGATTGAGGCCCTCTGGCCTTGCCTCTAGCAGTTACAAACAAACATACAAAAGGCCTCTTGAGCTGACTTCAGAAGTAGAAACTGGTTCATGGCCAGGAGACAAGAAGGCATAGCAGAATGGCAAGTGTGTGCTGTCTCTCATCCAGGGATGGGTACTATTTTGCAATTCTGGATGGGGGTTTGGTATATCCACTTCTTTTTTTTTATTTTATTGAGAAAAATAATAATATTTATTTTGATGTAGGCTCTTTCTTTTTGTGACACAAAAATGTCTTAATTTAAAGAACATTTTCCAAATGTCATAATGACATATGTCCAAATGTCATGGCTTTGCACACTAACTTAGAAATACAGAGTTTTAACAAAGTAAGCATGTTCCCTTGTGATAAACTTGATGTCAGGTACTAATTAGCAAAAAGAATCCATAGTTATGGAGCTGAAGAGAAATGTAAATGTATGTTATTTTGGATTTTTAGGATGCCTCATGGAGCGTTTGGTGATGAATTCTTTGACTTCTTTTTTAAAAATTTTTATTGCATTATAAATAGTACCATTCAAAATTTCCACTTCCTCCCCTCCTCCCACTTCCCTCCCCCTCCAGTCCTAAGAGAAGACAGGGTTCCCTGCCCTGTGGGAAGTCCAAGGTCCTCCCTCCTCCATCCAGGTCTAGGAAGGTGAGCATCCAAACAGACTAGGATCCCAAAAAGTCAGTATATGCAGTAGAGACAAATCCCAGTGCCATTATCATTGTCTTCTCAGTCTGTCCCCATTGTCACCCACATTCACAGAGTCTGGTTTGATCACATGCTCGTTCAGGCCCAGTCCAGCTGGCTTTGGTGAGCACCCATTAGATCAGGCACACTATCTCAGTGGGAGGACTAGCCCCTCACGGTCCTGACTTCTTGCTCATCTTCTCCCTCCTTCTCCTCTTCAACTGGACCTTGGGAACTCAGTCCAGTGCTCCGATGTGCGTCTCTGTTTCTATCTCCATCCATTGCTGGACAAAGGTTCTATGGTGATATTCAAGATATTCATCAGTGTGACTATGGGACAAGGCCAGTTCAGGCACCCTCTCCTCTACTGCCCAAGGACCTAGCTGGAGACATCCCTGTGGACACCTGGGAACCCCTCTAGAGCCAAGTTTCTTGCCAACCTTAAAATGACTCCCTTAATTAAGATATTTTCTTCCCTGCTCCCGTAACCACCCTTTCTCCATCTCAACCATCCCACTCCCCCAAGCTCTTCCCAATCTCCCCCTTCTCCCCTTTCTCTCCCCTTCTTCCCTTCCCCACTCCACCCCCAAGCCCATTTTCCCAACTTTTGCCTGGCACTCTTGTCTGCTTCCAATTTCCAGGAGGATCTATATATGTTTTTCTTTGGGTTCACCTTAGTACTTAGCTTCTCTAGGATCGTGAACTATAAGCTCAATGTCCTTTGTTTATGGCTAGAATCCACTAATGAGTGAGTACATACCATATTCATATTTTTGGGTCTGGGTTATCTCACTCAGGTTAGTGTTTTGAAACTTTATTCTGAGCATGGAAGGAATACAGGCTGTGGCAGAAAAGCCAACACTAAGACGTCATCCACTCCTCTTGGCAACTTAGGTCTTTCAGATGGAAAAGCAACCAGCTAGAAATAAACACACAGAACATGATTAGTGGTATCATTATTTAAGATTCTGATCTCACACGGTTTTATTGTGGTCCTTTCAGTCAGAGCTTTTTTTTCCCTTTTGGTAAGACTCTATCTCTTCTCACAACACAATCGTGTGATATCTAGGTGATCAGTTGTCCTGTATAGATCTCTTATAACTCCCTATTGTCCATGGATTTCTCTGAAGTGGTTCTGCTGGATGGAATTTATATCTTCAGTTGGACAAGGATGTCAGGGGCTTTTGTCCACTGTCCCTTGTGTGCCTTCTGACCACATGGGGCCCAGCTCTGGCTCACCACATTCTCACTGTTGCTTTTGTCCTGCAGGAGTATTGTCCACAGTGAGACCTTTTCTTACTATCTTTGTTTTTTCCCAAAGGGTTTTTTGCTCTGATTAAGTTTATCACGCATTTACAAACAATGTCTCTTTGTCCAGCATCAAGTTAAGGGCGAGGAAATGGAGATGACACAAATACCTGATCTTCTAAAACTGGTTATATAAAGGAAAAGAGAAAACCCACGGATCCTTTAAATATATTGTGCAGTAGGAACTCAGGACCGCGAAAGGTGCACCCACACATTGAGACAATGGGGATGTTCTATCGGGAACCCACTAAGGCCAGCTGGACTGGGTCTGAAAAAGCATGGGATAAAACCGGACTTGCTGAACATAGCGGACAATGAGGATTACTGAGAACTCAAGAACAATGGCAATGGGTTTTTGATCCTACTGCACGTACTGGCTTTGTGGGAGCCTAGGCAGTGTGGATGCTCACCTTATTAGACCTGGATGGAGGTGGGTGGTCCTTGGACTTCCCACAGGTCAGGGAACCCTGATTGCTCTTCGAGCTGACGAGGGAGGGGGACTTGATTGGCGGAGGGGGAGGGAAATGGGAGGCGGTGGTGGGGAGGAGGCAGAAATCTTTAATAAATAAATAAATTAAAAAATATATTGTGGTAGGTGACAGTAGAGCCGGTTTCACATTTTATTAGAGATAGTGACACCAGGGAAGGGAAGTCAGGGAAGCTTTCCTGGGGACAATGACTTGAGACTGGAATGACAAGTGAGAAATAAGAGGCCCCACCCCAAGACTCAGGAAACACAGAATGGGGGGTGGAAAGAATGGAAGAGTAGGACAGTGGGAGGAGTGATGGCAAACAGAGTTTTCTGAACGGGACTTGGCCATTACACATTTGGACTCATAGAACATGGATACTTATGCCAGGTGAGTCAGCCAGCATGCTCGCAAGTATAGGGGAGGGCTTGGGATAGACCATCCCTAATTGAGGAGCTACTGCCAACTGATAAAGGAGAGTCACTTTCTTCATGAGTGTGGTCACTGGTATGTTGTCCATGTTCTGATGGATGTCCTCACACCTGTGCGCACACAAGCAGCACAAATTGATCTCAGTGGGCTATAAAAAATATAGGAGGACATGAAGATAGGAGGAGGAAGTGCTGGGGGCCTGAAGGGGAATGGAGGAAGGAGTTGGGGTGGACACAATAAGTATATATTGAACATAAGTATGAAATTGTCAAAGAATAAATAAAATATTCTTT
>NC_022031.1:21854996-21869994 GCF_000317375.1 Microtus ochrogaster | reverse complement strand
GATCCTTTATTGTATAAGAATGTTTTGGCTATCCTGGGTTTTTTGTTTTTCCATATAAAGTTGAGGAAGGAGTTGGGGTAGACACAATAAGTATATATTGAACACAAGCATGAAATTGTCAAAGAATAAATAAAATATTCTAAAAAAAGAAATAATAAAATCAGTTGGGGCCTTGTATTGAAGGTACTTTTTTGAGTTAGAGGAACTAGTAAGCTATGGATATTTGGTGCTGCAGAAGTACGGCCTTTTCTGGTAAGGAAGTCAGGAGCAGCACCCCTGGATCCTGTTTGCAGACTCACTTGGTTCAGTTGACTTTCTGAAGAGTGGCATTTTTTACTTATGCTAGGACCTAACTGCAGCAACGAGGAAAGAATTCTGTTATCTGAAAATATCCCATTGGGAAGCTGAAGTGGGGTCGGTGAAGGTCCCCATTTCCCCTCTGCGCTTGAATAAGCTACACTTTGTGTGAAAACTGTTCTTATTAGACAGCAAGCTATGAACGCCTAGAAAGCGCTGTCACGTGTCCGTGTCCTCTACACGGATGTCCCGATGACGGCACTGATGTGGCATCTGTACAGTTTAACTGCTGGCTCACCGGTGTCTTTCTCATGGGCAGACACTGCCTTAGGTTCTGTGTGTATGTCGTTGAACAATACAGAGCAGTTTCTTGTTGCTGTGTGCCCAGTGTCAAAGGGAGAATTGATAAAATAATTGTAATGGTGTCATGAACGGGGGGAACTTGGCTCTGTGAGCAAAGTCTGACTACTAATGCTGTTTTCAAGTATAAGCGGCAGTGTGAGCAGGGAGGCAGAAGAAAGTATCTGCAAAGGGGATGGCAACTGGGTTAGATAGCAACTAACAACTCTGCAGTCATGCTCATTACTGTTGGGACTTCCTATTAGAAAGAGAGGCCAGTGAACATCTTAGAAATGTTCACTTTTATGTGTGAAAGCAATTTCTAATCATAAAACACAACTGTGTAAAAGATTAAATTCTTTCTTAAAAGTCTGGGAATATTTCAACCAAGGGCTCCATCTGTCCGTAGGGGAGCTGTGGCGTGGATTCTCAGGGGTTAGGTAATTTCGCCAGAAGCTCACCAACTGCAGCTCGTGACAAATGACTGACCCCTAAGGCCACCAACCCTGGCTGCCTGGTGTTCTGCTCGGCCCCTGCCTACTAGTTTTTATTCTCTCACTTCGGACCAGGCTACTCTTCTAGCCCGAGGCTGGTCTTTTCATTATGATCCATAATTAAGTTGAATAGACTCTGTAATTGAACAAGCATCATACACCGGGGACTTTTGAGGGGCTTAGCTCATCAGGATTTAAGAGGGCCCTGTGAGGGAAAAGGAACAGCGGGGGTTGGCATCACTGGCTCACTTTGCCAGGAATTTATTGACACAAACCAAACAGGAGCCTGTTCGGAGACTAGGATTTCAGTTCTCTGTAGAGCGAATTATGAGCAATAGTGGTTAACACCAAGCCAAACCAAAATTCCCGATTGGTGAGATGAGCATCTTGGTACATTGTTTAGGAGACAAGATATTCTTGCCTCAGGACCCGTGTCTCTGGATGTGTCGTAGACACCAGGAGCTGAGTGGTACAAGGCAGTCCCTGTCTGGGCAAGGGGCGTGTGATGAGAGCAGGAAAGAGGCAAAGCTACATGCCCTTGCCCTCTTTCCCAGTCTAATTATTGCTTACACTCTCCATCAATCAAACTCTTAGTTGCTTCACCAGTGACCGATGAGACAGACACCTTCCAGCAAGGCTGCTATTCAAAATATTGTGAACAATGAGTAAAGTTAATGAACTACACAGTCAAGGGGGAAAGAAAGGACGGGTGTGCAGGGAGTGAGGTGAAAGAATCTGTCATCGCTAGGTCAATGTGATTCACTTTAAAATACACAAGATGCAATATGGACCATCCCAGTAGAGGATGTGGGTTAGTTTACACCTCAAATTTGTGTATTCGTGTTACAGGAAGTCATAGTCCCATACTTTCTTCATTTAAAACCCTTAATAAATGTTTCTTAAATTATTTGAATGCTGGCAGATAATTCATTTTCCCTCTACAATAGAGTCTGATGTCAAGACATGTGTGTCAGTTAAAAAAAAAACAGTATGAGAAAAGACACATGGTTGAGCCATGCCTCATGCAAGAGGCAGAGGGTGGCCGAGGAGACTCGAGCTTGGTGGGCACTGTGTTACTCATCTTTCCGTTGCTGTAGCACAATACCTGAGACAATAGATTTAAATGCAGGGAAGATTTATCTTGTTTCACAGTCTCAGCTCTTGGACACTAAGTCTTGTTGCATCAGGCCTGAGGCAGTGTAGTACATCATGGTGGATGTTTAAGTTGAAGGAGACTGCTTACATCATGGTTGCTGGGAAGCAAAAGCGAGGAAGGAGGAGGGACCGCAGTCATAATATCCCCTTTCAAAGGCATTCCCCAAATGATCTAACCTCCTTCCACATGGCCCCACCGCCTAAAATTTCCATCATCTCTCAACAGTACCATAGGCTGGAGACAAGCCAGGGACACACAGCACACAGGATTTTGAGAAAATTTCAAAACCAAATGTAGCAGCCATGATGGAATGGGAAATTCAGACAAGTGAATGCTAGGATGGCTGGGAACTGAGTTATCGTTCAGCTGAAGGGAAGATGGCAAGTCACTGCCCAAGGAATGTTGTAGTAGAGAGAGTCAGGTGTGAGGAACCGGGGCATGAACACCATCCAAAAGATGGAGATGCCAGGCAGGTGCTGTTATTTCAGAAATGACCCAGAGCCGAGGTGTCTCAGGCTGACTAGGAATATGGCTACAGAAGGGATGCATGTTTTCCAATCAGGTCTGGGAAAAGTTGGATGAAAAATGAGATGCTGATTGGCATTTTGAGGAAAATGTAAGATGTATCTTCATGTTGTAAATAACGGAACTAAAATTAAGGTGACTCAAAAATTTCAGTAGATGACAAAGTCTTCTGAATAAGTTTTGTGTCAGGCAGTGCTTAGGCGTTTCCTCTAAAAGTGCGGTTTTGATCACCACAGAACACTGAACAAAGCATCCACATCTCTGACATGTGTTTTCGGGACTGGGTCTTTATTTTAAAACCTGGAGTCTGTAATGGTTCAAGAAGACCCCCCACTTTCACTTAGAAGAGCACACCCTATTTGGGACTTACAATAGGGCTTTTTCAAAAATGGTACAATGTGTGGTAATCGATGCGCCAACTAATTTGACTGTGGTCGTCATTTCATAAAATATGTGCTTGTCAAATCACTACCACATTGTGCATCATGAATACATATAATTTGTATTTACTAGTTAGACCCCAGTAAAACAAAAAAATTTCTCAGGCGGTATGTTATCAAAGCAGATTTGTGAGATTGCTTATGGTCGTGTTAGGAAAGAATGAGTAGAAAATTTCAATATTTAACCAAGTAGATTAGTATCCATCTGTGTGTTTTCTCTTGGGAATTCCCACTTGTGCCATCCTGACAGTACAGTTGCTAAAGAGAATGCTTTCTCTTCGAGAATATTCATGCAGAGTGCGGAGAGAATGTATGTAATCTATTTAGAATCGGTCCCTAAAAGCTAGCCCAGTCTATGCCTTCTCTTAACCCAAGAGATTTGAGCTTTTTCCTTGATTTTTATGATATATTATTAGTTTATTATGGGCAGCTAGAAAGCAATTTCATCATGCATCAATTCTGTACTACTTTATAAAACACAGCATGCTCTAACTTCCAGCGGTCTGGGGTTGCGGGCAGTATAAAGCATGATTGTACGAACGGCTACAACACACACTGCATGCATTTCAGTCTGGGAGTTCCAGAAAGGACCAAAGAGCAGGTGGTGAGTTTCTGATACAAAATTTAATAGCCAATTTCTGTATCTATTCTCACCAAAATGTCGACAATCATGGGACTCTTCTGACTCTCATTGCAATGTAAATTTATAGATTGTAATATTTTGTTTTGAAAATTTATATACCGGCTCACCATATGAACATGTTCTCATTGCCTACTCGGGCCTTTGAGCAATTTGCAGCCTTTTGTTAGCAAATAAAGGCCCTCAGAGCCTCCTATTTTCAGCCCAAGTTTACCAGCTGCTATCCACTCCCGGGCCTCATTAGGGGCCTTCTGCTCTGCTGAGAAACACACCACATGCTACACCCTCTCTTGTCTGCATCTTAGCCTGTTGCTGCTCGTTAGATTCCCTGGTACAAAGGCTTGCTCTATTTCTCCACAGAGAGCTCCCACTCCTGGCCGGTTTGAAGAGGCTCCGTATCATGATCTCTCAAACTAATTAAGGTTCGTGGGCAGGCCACAGGTTGCTGCAGAGGAACCTTCCCGAAGCCTGGTATCCATGAGTGTTTTCTTTTCCTTTTTTACCCCTCCCCCCCTTCTTTTTGCAGAAAATTACTACTGCTGCAGCTCCTGTTCAAAAGCCTGCTTTTTAAAATGTAAAAAGTGCTTCCTTGCCTTGATCCAGAGATAGAAGCAATTGCGCGTCTCAAACATAAGAATAAAAATATTTGAAACAAAAATATAAACTATTTGCAAGGGTTAGGCTAGTAAGTAACTGGAAAAGATTTTCCATAAATAACAGATTAGGCCCTGTATTTATGATCATTGGCAGATAATTTGTATTTTAAACAACAAATAAAAAACCCACAAAAACTTTGCAACAAATTTTAGGAGAATTTGTTTGCAGTTTAATGGATTGAAAAATAGACCAAGCAGTGTGAGCTTCTTATACCAAGTGATCAAAATAAAATTTCAAGTTTCCAAAGAATATTTTCAAGTTTCCCGGGAAGAGAATTTGATATTTCCATTTACAGATTTTGAGAAGAAAGGGTTCTACTGCAGGTGTTGTATAGTTTTTACAACTGAGTTGATGGAAGCCTGTGTCAGCACAAAATACAAACTACTAGACACTGCTTCATCACAAATTACAGCTTGCAGAGGACTGTGAGGTAGCCAACGCTCTTGCATAGCTTGGCGTATATTCCAGCTAATCGAAGCTCTTCTGGCACAGGAAGGTTTGAGACTGGGAGAGGGGATGACTTTCCGGCCGCTTGCACCTATCAACACACCCCAGTATTTCATGCCTCCTCCCTCTGTGGACCCTGGAATATTGTTTTCTTTCCCTCTCAGTTCTCCTTGCTGGTTCTTTGTCCTTCTGTGGTTTGTGAGGATCATATTTACTTACTGAATTGTCACTTTCACACTTATCACTTTTCTAACATTTTGGGGGGAATTTCATTATTGCCTTGTCCCACTTGCCTCTTTCCCCAGGTCTCCTATTGTGTCTCTCCTTCTCTATTTAATATTTCCCCCAGCAGTCTGGCTGATCTAACTGAATGCCCTCTTTTCTACTAGAGTAGATAGAATGAGAGGCCTTTGAAGACCCAACTTCCAATATACCAGGAAGCATTTTGAATGACTTACATATGCATAATTTTTTGGTATATACAGCAAATGTATTTGTCTTTGACATCTTAAAAAGAACAATATGGCATCAAGCATGGTTATACATAGGCTTATATTCTTACTAACCAGTCTGTAATGGATTCATGAAGTAAGTAATTCCTGAATCATATTTATATATATTTGTGAATTGGTAGCTATATTTTAATTTTGCGCTCTATGAAGTTGCAGAAAGATAGCAAATGTGTATCAGAAAGTAATTCTCAGGGGCTTATAGAGTTTCTTGTGTCCTGTGACATGGCTGAGTGGGCAAGGGGAAGAGATAATGTATCTATACATTATTTATTAGTTTAAGAAATATTTACTAAGAAGTTACTGTGTATCAGGCATTGTTCTATGTGTATTCAGGGCAACAACAAAAATACTGTTATGTCCGCATGCAGCTCATGGAATGGTAGAAAATAGAGACAAGCAGAAATTATTTTCTGTGCGCTAATTGGAATGATAATGGATGAAAGCAAAGTGTGCTGAGAAGACAGATTGGTCCTGTAGGTAGCAGAAATCATCCATGTGTGCACTGGCATAAACGGCCCGGGGACTTTGGCCTTCACTCTTCTACTGGGAAATTCGGGTCTGGAAGCATCCATCTTCACTGGCGGTTGTGGAAACAATCATTGCTGCTCTTATCTCAGAATGTTCTTTTAAGATTCCTCTACTTACTACACTAAAGTCCTAGTGTGACGTCACCTTGGTGTAACCACAGCATAGATGCTTAGTCATGCCATTTGAAAGTAACCTATAGACATCATTAGACTTTATTTGGTATCTCTTAAAAAGGAGATCTTGGCCTAGAGGTATGATTCAGAGTTTAAGAGCACTGGTAGCTCTTTCAGAGGACTTGGGTTCAATTCCTAGCACCCACTTGGTAGCTCAATTGTCTGTAAGTCTAGTTCCAAGGGATATGATTGCTTTCCTGGCCTTTGAAGGCACGGCGCATGTGTGGTGCACAGATATACATGAACGCAAAACCCCTGTGCACATAAATTAAAATGAGAGGAAAAAGATGCTTATTTCTACATAGATCACATTGTGCTCTCTCTAAAACAAAAACTAAGGGGAACTTTCTAGAAACTAGAGTCCATTTGAAATGTTCCTAGTTGTTGTAAGAAGGCCTTTTTTCTTTCCCTTCCTCCCTTATTCACTCCCTCCCTCTCTCCTTCCTTTCTTTTCTTTTCTTTTTTTTTTTAATAGACAGGATCTCACTATGTAGATCTGGTCTCTGGTCAGCCTTGCTGACTGGTGGGTGCTTCCCTATTTGTCTCTGCTGTTGGGTTTTTCCTGGAAGGTAAACTATTTACGGAGCTATATCATGTTTGAAGTTTGACCCTGCATCGTATCATTTAATCTGTAATCACTTTTTGGTAGAATCATTCTGATTTTGAACAGAAGAATGCAGAAATTCTAAGATGTTAGGTAACTCAGCCACTTTCCATACAGATAGCAGGCAGGACACTCTTGATTAGAAGCCAAAATTTGCTTCTCCAAGCCCTTGCTCTGTCTATCCAGCAGGAAGGGTAATAAGAGTTTCCCACAATTGCATTTGCTCTTCTTGACAGGTATCCTACTGAAGGCTCAACATTTCTAGTTTCTAAGATTTGTGCACTGACAAAGTGGAGATCACAAAGAGAGAAAAATCTTCCAAGCTAGCATGGGTGGGGAAGATAGAGACAAAGATGCTGTCTTCTGCCTGGGGACCACTGTGCTGCTTCCCTAGCCTTATCCTCCCGAGTTCTCTCCTTCTGGGTTCTGTATCTGCTCTGTTTGTCAATGCCACTGGGTTTCTCGCTGGCACCACTGTGGCTGGTTCCATTTCTTTTTTATTTGGTGTTGTCCACAAGATCTCTGCTCGTCCTCCTGCCCACAGGCCTTGCCTATTCACCTTTCTAAGATTTTACTTGGTATATGGTTTTGGACTAGGAATTTGGGGAAAGTAAGGACTATAGAATTACTGGGAACTGTGTTTGTCAGAACTTCAGTGGGCATATAAAAATAAGTGATTTATGCAAATAGTCATGCCATCCTAACAAATTAATGACCAAGAACCATTTTGTATCACTAGATGATAAGAACAAACTTAGGCATTAGTGCTGAGTTGTTCTGCATTAGTGGTATACACAAGTCCCTACAGAAATGTACAAAATGGTTCCAAGTTGTATTAGAAAAGGAATGTCCTACATTTTTAGCTTATTTGAGAAAGAGACACGATTTTGGCAGGCCCGAGAGGTACAATGGCCTGGTTTTGAGCTCACAATGATGGCAGCTTATCCAGTATGTTTGATTAGAGAATATTTTGGGGGTAAAGTTTGTCTCATAAATGATTAGGCTGGGGGGAGTTCTTGGGAAAATAACCTCGTTCAAAATAGTAAAACAATATCCAATTAAACAATCACAATTTTGTGTCTCACTGGCAGACTGATGGGAGAGTTAAGAGGGGGAAGAGTGCTGTGATTTGCATAGGTGCCTAGAAAATTTGGAAAGGGAACAAACAAACCACCTGTGAACAGAACGATCTGCCTGTGCTGGCTGAACCTCTAAACAGGAGATTGGCAGGGCATCTAGATAGAAAGTACATTCCTGGGGGCCGTTTGGGGATTGTTGGACTTGGAAGAGTTCGATTTGCTGTGGCTCCTGGCAGGAAGCCACCTCCATCTCTCCCTGTTATTGCAGATGGTGCACAGAGGAGTTTGTGTTGACTCTTTGCAGCCTTGTGTGAGTCAAAGACGTGTTTTCTCTGTACGCGTCCATTCTCTGCATGGAATAAGGTGCCTCAAGCAAAGCCAAAAAGACATTGATTATCCAAGCTATGACAAGTTCATTGGGTTTGGATGGGAAACTGCACACCCCAAATTCATTCCCACAAATTCTTCTTTTCTTCTAGGCAAGAGTGTCTTTAGACCTGGTTTAATGTTTTTGGAGGTTTAGATCTATTGGGACTAAACTGACTTGAAGTCTTCCCATCAAACCTGACCCAATTCCCGGCTTTTTAAAAGCATTGCGGAGGGAGGTTGACAAGTAAGATTCCCAGGGTGTTAGATTCTGATGGAGAGTTACTAAGGATGACAACTGTTCTGGAGGAATTATGCTCCTTCCCCCACCCATGCGTTGACATCCTAACCCCCGATACCTCAAAATGTGACTGTATTTGGAGAGGGTCTTTAAAGGCGAAATGATGTTGCTGTGATGGACTCTAATCCAGTATGAATGGCACCCTTATAAGAGAAGAAATTTGAAGCCATGGAGAGATACCAGGAATCTATGTACGTAAAGAAAAGTCCATGTAAGGGCTGAGTGAGACAGAGACCATCTGAGGACTAAGTCTCTAACTGATCCTGGGATATTAGCCTCCCGACATATGAGGAGTGAATGTGTGGTAAATAATCCAGTCTGGGACACTCTGTCATCACATTCCTAGAAAATATTAGAGCAGATTTTACCGTTTCATAAAGGAGTATTTTCTTTCCAGACTGCTGGCGAAATTCCACTCACCGTATAGGCCTTATAATTATCTGTCTCTCTATCCCTCTATCTGCCTGTATATCTATTTTAGGGTCTCACTATATAGCTCACCAGAACCTTGAACTCACTCTATAGTCTAGGTAGCCTTCATGTTTGCTACCATCCAGCCTCAGCAGCCTAAGTGCTGGGAGATTACAGACATGTATCACCATGCCTGGCCTGCTTTATTAATATTTTAAGCTAGGAAAGTATTATAAAGGTGCTTCATTGTAGAAAAATTAGAAAACACAAAATAGGTGGGACATTGCGATAAATCTCCACACACTGACCACTCAACTCTCTGACCCATAAATCACAGTTTATCTGAGACCTGCAGTGGCAAGACTATGTAAAAAAAGTTTTGTTTCCATCAAAATCAGGAGCCATGCATATTCTATACATGAACATTAGTGTTGTATGTCAAATAATTTATAATTTATAGCTTTCCCTTTACATTTGCTTTTTCCTGTGGTTTATTGGTTGAAGAAACTGTGCTGTCTGTCCTGCAGTTTTATGTGGCCTGTACTTGGCTGGTGTGACGCTAACGTATGTCTTCCTCTCTGTATTTCTTATGAATGTTGTAGCTGAATCTAGATATTTAATTTTCAAGTTCAGTTTTTTTTTTGGTAAGATCATGCCGTGGTTTGAATGAGAATGACCCCATAGGCTCACATATTTGAATTCTTGGTCACTATGGAATGTATCTGTTTGAAATGTTTAGAAGGAATAGGAGGTATCGCCTTGTTGACATAGATGTGGCCGTTCTGAAGGAAGTGTGTCACTGGGGATGGGCTTTGAGCTGTGACTAGTTCCACAAGGGACTCAACTCTGTCTTGGTCTGGACCAGGAGTTTGCCAAGAAATGACAGGTGCATCGTTTCTGAAATGTTGATTAAGAATTTCCCAGATGGAAAATCAGGGAGAGGGTCGCAGAGCAGGTGGTGTTGGCTACTCCGTGGTCATTCTGGTTTCTTCCTTGCTGTCCTCCCGCTAACAAAGGCTGCAAATACTGAATACTGTCACACAGTTGGGACTGGTCCTGTGACATCATCTTAGACCAGGAAGTAGAAGTTCAAATCTTGGATGAAGGAGGGTGCCTCTGGAAAGGAGAAATGGAGATGGAAGGAATTGGCTCCATCCCTTCCTCCCTCCTTGAGAATAGGGTCTGTGCACTTATGATTTGACATTGAGGCAGCCCCCTCATAATCATGGGCTGACAGGCCTGAGGGCAGATAAGACAAGCTGCTGTGCACGGCAGGTGAAAACTGAGTAAGGTAAACCTTAGAGCCGTTTTGTGAAAAACGAAATGAGTTCATTTTAAATCTACTGTTGATCAGAGATTCAGCTACTGACAGCCAAACGTGGCTCGAGTGATTCTGTGTGAAGACCAGCTTGTTTGGTTAGTGCATTTGCCAGGTAAGTCGTACCGTTGCCTGGGCACACAGATGGAGGCCACATCTTAGATGTAGCCCGTCTTACACTTTGTTAGAGAGGCTTTGCTTCTGTACTCTGCGAAGTAATCTCGTGTCAGATTTGTGGATGTCTCAGTTCTCTGCTAGAGAACATTTCCTTTCCTGAAGCTCAAATCATCTAACATGTCAAGATATTTCTGGGACAAACAGACTTTGCAGTTTCTCAAGTAGAAGGGGCTGGGAAAGTTGTCAACCTGCATTGTGTCACTTTGGAGGGTGAACAACTCTACGGTTTAGAAGTGACTTGGGTCTTTCAGTGATTTTCTGCAGCACTCTGGTCTTTTCTCTGTTAGCCATGATGCTACTGAGGTGCCAATGGGTAGTGTGGGAGACCTGATTTGTGCTGTTCTGCGCTGCTGTTGTCGCAGATGTGGTTAGACCACAGGTGCAAGGCAGACATTTGATAAGCCAACCCAACCCAACCATCATGCTAAGAGGAAAGTAAACAACAAAATAATATATATTGTTTCTGAAATATAGTAAGCATTTATTATACTCAAGGCATTCTTCTAAGATCTCTAGAGCTGTTAAACTTGGTACAAGCCAGCATAAGCCATGTTTCGTGGATGTGCACACTGGGGCTCAGAGACGGGAGAGCCATGCCCCATTCATACGGTTTTTGTCAGCAGTGGACCTGGTCCAAACGCATGCAGTCTGATCCAAGAGGCGGTGTTCTTAACCTCTGCGTTCCTGTGCCTCCCACCATGGAATTATATTTAAGAGAAAAAGCCATATAAAGTTTGCCTTTAAGACATGGTCCGTGATTTGATTTTTCTGAAAGGATGTGGGGTGACCTGCTTTTCTTGAACTCCCCAGGCCCTTATACTTTGTTATGACATTATTAATAACTGTCTTAACAATTGAGCCCTCTTTCTTAAGCTGTACAGTGGCACAGCTGTGTAGGAAGATCAATTAGAGTTTAACAAAGAGAGGCTAATTGTTTATGGATGCACCAGGAAGAAAAGATTTCAGATGTTATTGTTACCGTTACTGAAGGCAAGATGAAAGTAGTGGCGGATATTTATGATAATTTTATCTGGTATCCCTCTGCTAAATGTTCTGCCAGCTATAATTGACAGGAGTTTCTCTATACAATCTTGTTTTGCTATAATCTTCGGATATACTCTGCTGTACACATAGGACAATCATCTTTTTATGGCTCACAGAGACCAATGGAAGTTTAGCTGTCCTTAAGGGAGATGGGAAAATATTGTATCAGTCCTTCTTTTCATTTTATTTATTTATTATTATTTTTTTTCATTTATTTTACATCCCACCCACACCTTTCCCTCCCTTCTCTCTTCCCGTTCCCTCCACCTCCAGTCTACCCCCTCCTACCTGCTCCTCTTCGTTTAGAAAAGGACAAGCTTCCCATGGGAGTCAACAAAGCATGTCATATTACATTGCCCTTACATCAATGCTGGGCGAGGCATCCCTGTATGGGGAAATAAGTTCCAAAAAGTCAGCTCATGAGCCAGGGACAGGTCCTTATCCCACTGATAGGGTCCCACAAACAGACCAAGTTACATCACTGTCATTCACGTGCAGAGGGCCTCGGTTGGTTCCACGTAGGCTCTTTAGCTGTCAGTCCAGAGTCCATGAGCTCCCATTACCTCAGGTCAGCTGTCTCTGTGGGTTTCTCTGAGGGTCATGTTCTTGACCTTCCATTGCTTGTGCAACTCCACCTCCCTCTCTTCAACTGGACTCCAGTTGCTCAGCCAAGTGCTTTGCTGTGGCTCTCTGCATCTGTTTCCATGAGTTACTGGATGAAGGCTCTCTGTTGACAATTAGGGTAGTCACCTATCTGATTACAGGAGAAGGCCAGTTCAGACACCTTGTCCACTATTGCTAAAAATCTTAGCTGGGGACATTCTTGTGTATTCTTGGGAGATATTCTGGCACCAGGTTTCTACCTAAACCCAAAATTGCCCCCGGTATCTGGCCTTCTTGAAGGACTATATTTTGTTTCTATTTAGAGAAGAGGGATGTTTATTTTTTATTTATTTTTGAATGTTATCTAATGATTGGGATGATACAGACTATGTGGGAATCCAGTGAGGAAACAGATACTTTCAAAATGAAGATGACGACTTCTTAATTATGTATTTATTGTCCTCTTTTATCTAGATTTATTATAACTGTTAAAAACACATGCACTAAAAATAAAGAAAGGAGAAATTTGAAGCATTTAATGCCTAATGTGGTGGTTACTCTGAGATTGAATTTAAGGAAGAGTAATAGTTTTGGGGTCACTTCCAGCATTCATAGTACCCTAGTTGTATGTATGTTTAAAGAAAGGTTCCCCCATTTAGTGGGATCATTAGAAAAGGGTATTACTTTTCATCAACAATGACTAATCTTATGATAAGTAAGGGGTTTGATTTTTTCCCCTCCCTGTCTCTCTCCCTATCTCCCTCCCTCATTTCTTCCTTTTTGGGACAGGGTCTCTCTATTATGTAGCTCTGGCTGTCGTGGAATTTCAAAATCTGCCTGCCTCTGTCTACCCAGTTCTGGGATTAAAGACATGTGACACCACACCCAGCTGAAAAGGGTTAGATTTCAAACCACACCTGGCTGCATGCCTCTATCCCAGAGGCAATTGTTGCAGCCATGTATGAGCCTTATGGTCATGCAAGACAGTCCAGTCCAGTTTATGAAAGGCAAGGGTTTGTTCCCACTGCTACACTTAATGGGAATTTTATACTAAGGTGAAACTAGAGCCATGTATATTTCAAGAAGGGGGGGAGGGACTGTTGATTTGCTATAAGTATATAAACTGCATTCATAAAAAAACTGTGGGCTAATTTCTTATCTTTTCCCTTAAGATGTATCACTTACAAATAAGACCTATGATTTAAAACGTTTGTGTCATCTAAGAAACTTCTATATGCAAGGCATTCTCTATATGTGCAGCTGTCTAAGTGTGGAAATAGATCATCGTTTTTCCTTATCATAGGAGCCTTGAAATCCAAATTAATTTTTAAAAATTATTTCATTTTTATCTTCTAAGAATAAATACTGGGGTTAGCTTGGATTTACTTGGGTTATTACAAAATACTGTCAACAGTTTTAAAATAGTGTTTCAGGTGCAAGGGCTTTACCTCTCCACGTTTATGTCTTGTTTTGTACTGCATCCTTTGTAAGTTAACAATTTATTTATAATTATCTTACGTATGTGCATGGTGTGTATGTTTGTGTGCACATGTTATGGAGCACATGTGGGAGGCAGAGGAAAGCTTTGTAGAGTCAGTGCTTTACCCAGTGAGCTATCTTAAGGGCTCTGTGTTGCAATCTTGTATTTATATTTTAAACATGTGGTCTGCTACAAATAGAAGCTGAAGGCCATTGGCCTGGTGTTGACACTCATTTTAAAATGTTTTATCATGGGAATGTGAGAATACGCATAATTTTAGAGATAAGATGATAATCAACTCTTATGTACCCATCCTAGAATATCCTGGAACAAATAAGATCATTGAAGGAGAGTTTATACACAGGGAAATTGGCTTCTTGGGAAATTTGGGCAGACATGTTTTAATATAATGCATGTCAGGTATGGAATAATTCCATCATCTTCAGAAGCTCCCTTGTGGCCTTTGTAGGCTGTCCCTTCCCATTTCCCCTGGGCACTGGCAACTGATTTCTGTAACTGTAATGTTGCCTTTTCTAGAGTTTTATGTAAATGACATCAAACAATATGCAGTTTTTGAGGCTGTGTTTTTATATAGCATAATACATTTGAGAATCATTCATTAATCAGTAGTTCATCCTTTTTTATTGCTGAGAAATATTCCATTTCATGTATTAAAACATATTTTGTCATCTGCTGTATAACTCTTTCCAGGTTTTGGCAACAGTGAACACAGTTCCTACAGAGATTTATGTAATGATACTGTATGAAAAAATGTTTTGTTTCATGCTAGGTACATACGTATGGTATATGTTGCCATTGGGTCATGTTTAAATATACAAGAAATGGGCAAACTCTTTGTGTGTGTGTGTGTGCATTTGTGTGTGTGTGCATTTGTGTGTGTGTGTTTGTGTGTATGCATGAACTGATTGCTCGCCTGTGCAAGATCACAGAATTTCATGTCCAAAAGTCTTTCCCAGTCCCTCTTCCACCTTGTTTGTTCCGAGACAGGGTTTCTCACAGCCTGGAGCTGGGAAGGCTCCAGGAGGCTAGGAAGGCCAGGCTGCTCTCAGGATCTGCTTTGATTAAAGGCATGTGTGTCACACCTGGCACAGCTGCTGCTGCTTCAGCTGCCTGCTCTCCATCCTCTTCCTCTTCCTCCTATCTTCTGCTTCTTTTTCCTCTTCTTTTACTAAATATAATATTTTATGAATTCTTTGAGAAAATTCAAACATGCACAAAGTGCATTTTGATCATTTTCACTGCTACTCTTCTCCTCTTTCTAGATTCACCCCGCCCTTCCCAACTTCATTCATGTTCTCTCTCTCTCTCTCTCTCTCTCTCTCTCTCTCTCTCTCTCTCTCTCTCTCATCATTAACTCTGCACTTAAAACTCACACATGTGAATCTG
>NC_022031.1:21844291-21854021 GCF_000317375.1 Microtus ochrogaster | reverse complement strand
ATAGTTTAGGGTAAGGGTCAAGGCATATTTTTATATGGAAATTAAATTACAGTTTAATACTGTATGTTGGAAAATTATCATTTTTTTTCCATTTGTCACTTCTACAGCAGTTGGCAAGCACTCCACCACTGAGCTGGCTTAACTTTTACTTCTTTTACTTTATATTTGGAGACAGGGTTTCACTAATGTTTGGAGTCTGGCTTTGAACTCACTTGCTGCCTAGGCAGGCCTTGAACTTGCAAGTTTTTTGTCTCAGTCTCCAGAGCAGCTGGGATTATGAGTCTTGAACTCTTTACTGCTTTCTGTTTTTCTGGTGTCAATGTTGTTGACTTCTGTGACTTGATAGAACATCCTGAAGTCAGGTGCTGTGAGAAGTATAACACGGCTCTTGTCTTTTAGCATTGCCTTTGATACGTAGGATAATTTTTGCTTTAATTTAATTATTAGGGTTAGCCTGTCCATTTTTGCAAAAAAAAAAGCCCCACTCAAGATTTTCATTGGGATTGTACCAAATGTACTGACATCTTTATTATATTTCCTGGTTTGAACTCTGAGTACTCCTTTGATTTACCTATCCTTTGATTTCATTTGTCAATTCTTTGCAGCTTTAAGTGTAAAAATTGTTATCTATTTTCATTTAGATTTAGATTTAAATGTTCTATGATTTTTGACCTGGCACTAACTGGTACTTAAGAACTCATTGTAATATTTTCACTGCCAATTCATAGAAATAGAATTGCTGTGGTTCTTCACAAATTAGAAAAATAATCTGAAAATTTGTATGGGAACATATTCTATCCCATTTATTAAGTTATCTTAAGCAAAGAGAAAACAGTCAATGATGCATTATACCATCTAATTTCAAAATACACAAAGATTCTGTAGTATTCAAAACAGCATGGTTCTGACATAAAAATACACACACAGACACTGGGACAGAAGAGAGAGCTAGAAACAAGCCATGTGTGCAGCCAGTCAACTTGCGTGCTGAGAATATTAGCAGAGAAAGTACAGTCCTTTTAATAAGGGGTACTCAGAAAACTGGACAGCCACATTCTAGAAAATGAAGGTAAAATCTCATCTCTTTCCACCTACAGAAATGAGTTAAAGTCCAAGACCTGAAACTATGGAAACACTAGAGAAAATAGAACAGTGCTTCAGAAGGTTGGAACGGGTAAGGATTTGTACCAACAAGACTCCAAAAGCAAAGAAACAAAAGCAAAAGTAGACAGATAGTATTACAAAAAGCTAAAAGCCTCCTTTAGCAAAGAGACAACCTGAAGAATGGGAGAAAATATTTGCAAAGCACGTACCTGGATGAGGACTTTTAACATTCAAGATACATAAGGAGCTCAATGACAATTAAGTACCAATTAAAATGTAAAATAGACCTACATAGACATTTTCTCAAAAGAAGATGTAAAAATAACCAATAGGTACATGGAAGAACATGCAGTGTTACAGTTACCAGAGCATTCAGTTCACTTTAATAAAAAAGACTAAAGATGCTTAGTACTAGGAAGTACGTAGGAAAGGGAAGCCTTTCACTGTTGGTGAGAATGTGTATTTCTACAGCCAATATGGAAATTTGTATCAAATTCCAATAAAAATGAAATGTAGAATTACCATATGATACAGCAATCCAATAACTGGATACATACAACAAAGAAAATCAAATTAATGTGTTGAAGAAATGTCTGTACTCTAATAATTTTTTTTTTCTGAGACAGGGTTGCTCTGTACCTTTGGAGCTTATCCTAGAACTAGCTCTTGTAGACCAAGCTGGCCCCAAACTCATAGAGATCCACCTGCCTCTGCCTCCTGAGTGCTGAGATTAAAAGCATGCGCCACCACTGCCCAGCTTAACAATTCTTTTTTAAAAAATTACATTTATTTATTTACTCCTCTGTGTGTGTGTGTGTGTGTATGTGTGTGTGTGTGTGTGTGTACTCTTGTCATAACATACATTTGGAGGCCAGAGGACAACTTTGTGAGTCAGTTCTGAAGTGCGATATCCTTCTGTATATGTGTTTCTTTTTATTGGTTGATGAATAAAGTTGTTTTAGCCAATGACTTAGGAGAGTAAAGCCAGGTGGGAAATTTGAACAGAGACATGTAGATTGAGTAGGTGGAGTCAAGGAGGCACCATATTGCCACTAAGGAGAAAGAAGCCACAGCTTTGTGATGATACATAAATTAATAGAAATGGGTTAATTTAAGATGTAAGAGATAGCCAGGTACACACCTGAACTATTGGTCAAACAGTGCTGTAATTAATATAGTTTCTGTGTGGTTATTTGGGTCTAAGCACCTGGGAAACGAAAGGTCAGTCTCTGTCTAAACAGTTCTCTCTTTCTATCATATGAGTCCTGAGTGCCAAACTCAAATTGTCAGGTCTGTGGAAGATGCTTTTTACTGCTGAGCTGCTCAGCCAGAGTCTCATGTCTTCATAGTAGAACTCGTATTAGTCAAGAAATGGTGATGAAAGGCAAGTCCATCCACTGATGAATGGGTAAAGAAAATGTGATACATGCAGAGTGAATGAAATCACCTCATCTGAGATAGCCTGGTGGAAATAGAGGTCATTATGATAAATGAAAAAAGTCAGGCACAGAAGGACAAGCATTGCATGATGCTAGTCAGGTATAGAATTTAAAAGAGTTGATACAATGGTAATGTATATGCATCTAAGTTTGGAGAAAGGGTTTTGAATGCTTTTATGATGCAAAATATAAATACTTGGAGAAATAGACATGTTTGCCCCCAAACCAATTTCAATATCAGCAATGTGTACTTGCATTACAACATCACATAGGATCCCATAAATATGTACAATTTTAATTTTTATGTATAAATTAAGAAAAGATGACCAGGGAGGACTCATGAGCCACACAAAAGAGATATAGCTATTTTTCTCTAGCTTCAGCTTCATCATAACTTTTCTTTTTCTTTTTCTTATTTATTTATTTTTTTTTTTGTGGTAGGATGTGGTTGACAGTGAGGGTGAAAACCCTAAGGAGAGCTTTATTGCTTCAGAGTGGCTGTTGCATCTGTCCAATTCACTGAGAGGTACAGAGAGTTTGCTACTATGCAAATTTCAGCGTCCTCCTTAAAGTAGCGGTGTGATGCTTTTATTGGTGTGTTAGTTAGAATAAAGCAATTGTAGTGAACAAAAAGATAAAATTGAAAGGAAAATAATAAAAGAAAACATAACCTAGTTTTGTGTTACTGCTATATATCCTGCAATTTTGCTAGCTCTTTTCTTGTTGACTTTTTGGGATCGTCTATGTAATCTTGCTATGAATAAAATCCCTTTGTACCTTTGTCCAATATGCACATGACAATTATTATCCTATTATTACTTATTACTTATTATTGTCTTTGTTCTGTTAGCGCGTTTGGTACAATGCTGAGTAGGAGAATGAAATTTGGATCCCGTTTTTGATCTTAGTAGAAATTCTTGCTGCCACTTGCCAGCACCTTAGCTCTCTAAAACGCATTCACGGAGTCCCCCTCGAAGGAGGGGGTGAACAACGGAGTCTCTGTACCAGTGCTCAGACAGGGTGTTAACGCACTCAGGGAACAACCATTTCCAAAAGTCTTTCAAGTGTGCCCTCTACTGGAGTGGTGGAGAAACCTTGCTGATGAAATCAGAGGTGATCAGAATTAGGCTGAACTTCTGATTCACAGATCGCTTTTCCAGAGTCTGGTGCGAGGAATCACTCAGCTCTTCAGAAACAGATCCACACTCCCAGTGTGCAGGGGCTGGTGCTTCGCAAGAGGCAAGCGAGGCCTAGCTTGTTGGCCTTTATGAAGACCCCAATTTGTGTGTTCTGTGGAAAGGTGTAATTTTCAGCAACCTCTCAGTGTACTCGGAGATTGTGCTTGAGAATCCAGAGCAAAGGGAAACATTTCATTCTCAAAACAAAAAACTTAAAACGTTAATCTCCCTTCTTCCAGGTAATGGTAGTTCTGAATGCCACCTCTGTAGTGCTTATAAATAAACTTAATGAAAATTTCTGGCCGGGCGGTGGTGGCGCACGCCTTTAATCCCAGCACTCGGGAGGCAGAGGCAGGCGGATCTCTGTGAGTTCGAGGCCAGCCTGGTCTATAAGAGCTAGTGCCAGGACAGGAACCAAAAGCTACGGAGAAACCCTGTCTCGAAAAATCCAAAAAAAATTTTTTTCTGAACAATGATAATATTTTATTTTTTTAGATAAGCAAATTTCTTATTTATGGCACTAAATGGTGGAGCATTTTTAGTCTCACAGATTCCCTCTGTTCACTCTGCTTTTATTATTTTATTTATTTATTTTTGGTGAAACAATGAGTTTTTTGAGGTTAGTTAGAGGAACATGGTGATTCAGGTGGCTGTACCCCTGAGAAGTGTGCCCCAGCATGGATGATAAAGTCAGTATCACTGCATTCTCTTGTGCAACTTGTAGGCAGCTACAGCACTGATGAGTCCCTTTCACAGCAGTTGTTTACTGCTTATATAACTCATGAAGGGGCTTCTTGAGTCTTGTAAACTTTGTGAACCTCTTGAGCCTTGTAAGTTTCCAATGAGATTCATGAGCCTCTTTAGCAAAAGGGGAACTTTTCAGTCTGGAGGCAATAGCTACCCCAAACTTTTTCACTTTCTTCCAAACTTAGGTTAAAATTTGACTTTCCCTAGAGGGTTTCAAACAATTGTATTTTAAGAGGCCTATAAATAGCATCAACTTCTCTGCCTAGAGGCAGAGAAATTAAATAAAACAAAATAACAAGTAAAAGAGGACAAGTTGTCACCGTCCTAATTAATAAATAATTAAGTTTAAATTATTTACTAAGTAATTTATTAATAATTAATAAAAACTATGCATCCACCTGCCAGCAGATGTACTGTGTGTATTACTGAATACCTGTGGCAAACAGACTTACCCATCAGGCTACAGGAAGAACCAGCTTGGGGCAGAAGGAAGGCTTCTTCATTGGAACAGCAGAATGGGATTCTTTTAGTGCATATTCTCTTGAAACTCTTTGAAAACCTAAGCATTTTTACCCACAAGTCATCATCAGTTGGGGGAAATTTAGGTTATTCCCATCTCCTATTATTACTGTGACTAGACCAGCAATGAACACGGCTGAGTCAGTGACGGCAGAGGAAGAGACCGAGTCTCTTGGGCATATGCTGAGGGGTGGTTGAGTTGAGTCACTGATAAACCTGCTTTTAGTGTTTTGAAAATTCTCCGCACTGATTTTCAGAGTGACTGCACCAGCTTGCAGTTCCACCAACCGTGAATGAGGGGGCTCCTTTTCCCACATCCTTGTCAGTGTTTGTTGTTAGTTGTTTTCTTGTTCTTATTGATTCTGACTGGGGTGAGATGAAGTCACAAAGTTGGTAAACTTTGCATGTACCTAGTAGCTAAGAATATTGAACACCTTTTGAGATGTTTCGTATCCATTTTTTATTTCTCCTTCTGAGAATACTCTATTCAGAGCCACAGCTCATTTTTTTAAAAAGATTTATTTATTTATTACGTATGCAGTATTCTGCTTGCTTGTCTGCCTGCAGGCCAGAAGAAGGCACCAGATTTTATTATAGATGGTTGTGAGCCACCATGTTGCTGGGAATTGAACTCAGGACCTCCGAAGAGCAGTCAGTACTCGTAACCTCTGAGCCATCTCTCCAGCATCCCATAGCTTGTTTTTAAATTTGGTTATGTGCTATCTGTATGCTATTTTTTGAACTTTTTATACAGTCTGGATGCCAATGAGACAGACATTTTCACAGTGTCCTTCTGTTACCTTACTGCTTTAGCAGTATGTTGAAAAGGAGTGGGGGATAGTCTTAAGCCCTGTTTCTTTCCTGATAATAGCAGAGTTCTTTGAGTTTCTCTGTTTAGGATAATGTTGGCTGTAGTTCGTCATAAATAGCCTTCATTATGCTGGGGCAAGTTCCTTGAAGTCCTACTTTTCTACGTCTTTTATTAAGAATCCAAGTTGGATTTTGTTAACAGGCATTTTCTGCATCTAAGATGATCATGTGATTTTTCTATTGTGTTTTTTGTTTTTTTTGAGACAAAGTTTCTCTGTGTAGTCTTGGCTGTCCTGGAACTTGCTTTGTAGACTAGACTGGCTTCAAACTCAGAGACTCTCCTGCTTCTGCCTCTGTCTTCCAAGTGCTGGGATTAAAGGTGTGCACCACCATTGCCTGGCTATTGAGTTTCTTTAAGACAAGTCTTATTATGTGGTCCAGGCCATCCTAGAGCTTCCTCTATAATCCATACTGGTTTTGACTTTGTGATTATTTTCTCTCAGCCTCCCAAGTGCAGGGCTACAGCTATGTACCACAATACTCAACTCTCTATGATTTTCTATTCTCTATTTAATTTACTTCTTTTAAAATTTTGTTATTTATTTCCTTATACTTCTTTTTTTCCAAGCTTATAAATTTTCTGATGAGACCAGCACAACATTAATATACACATTAATAAATTTCCTCCTTAGCATTTCCTTCCCTGTGTCCAATGTTTGATTCCTAGATTTTGGTTTCTTTAGTTATTAAGTGGTATTTATCATCTTCTTTTAATTTTTTGATTCACCTTTTGTTTATGAGTGTATCATTTTTTCCATAAATTTTCAACTTCTCCCATTATTGATGCCTGTTTTTATCCAATTGTGATTAAGAAAGATACTATTTTTTTTAATTTTTCTACAGTTTTAGGGATCCAGTTCAAAGCTTGGTGGTACTCTACCAGTGAACTATATCCCCAGCCTGTGGCATCTACTTTTAGAAATCTTTTGATAATTCTGAAACCTATATCCTGAAAAGTTGTCTGTGCCATTGAGAAGAATGTATACTGTCGGTAGGCACAATGCTTACTTAGTATGTGTGTCTTACAAAGACACTTGTTTACTCACTGACTCAAGTTCTTTTTCCTTTTCTTTATTTATATTCTGGCTTTTCTACTCATTGTTAAAAGTGGGACTTTAAAATTTCCAGTTATTATTATAAAATATTTATTTCTGCCTTTTAAAAACGTACTTTGATTGTTATTAGGTGCATAGTCATGTCTTTTTGCTGTATCAAGTCTTCTATTAAGCATTCTGTCTGACAACAGAAGAACAACACGTGTATTCAGGAGTTAGAGAAGAAGAAGCAGTCCCAATGCAGTGTGCTTTCGTCTGAGGGTCCCCTGCTGGCAGCACCTCAGGTGCTCTGCCCAGGGTTTCCCACCCAAGCTGCCTGTGGCTAAAGCAAGTAGACTGGGCTACAGATCTAAGGAGAGGTTCCATCACTTACAGGGCTTGTTTTAACTGTGGTCCACAAAGTCCTAGTTCCTGAGGGTGCAAATTACAGCCAAGCTTGTCCGTCAGAGTGTTCACTAGCTGAAGACTGCCCTACCTCTTTAGCCATTGTGGATTTCTGGCAGCCACCATGGAGCTTGGAGAATCTTGAATTCTTTCTGGGTTACAGAAGATTCCACATATAAATCCCTCGAGGTTATCTTCATCTGCCCCAAACAGAAAGTTATCAGAAGATACTGAGTGGCTCACCCAATTAGTCTACAAACACAGTGAGATGTTAGGACTGACGTCTGCAGGCTGTAAGAGTCGTGCCTGGCCTTGGAAAGGGCCAGAAGTCCCGCTACACTGTTGGTGGGTTTGTTGTGCAGCTGGGAGAAGGCCACTTGACAGCTCCAAGGCTCCCACTAATGTAAACAATGTTTGTAAAATTTGTGCCCAATTTTACAACTTAAAGAGAAGTCATGTGTGCTTAAAGATCTTACATGTCTGTTAAAGGTGGTCTGCAGATTATTCCATGAATACTTTGTGAAATTTCAGTACTAATGTATAGTAATGTTTGGAGATTACAAGTGATGGTGGTTTTTTTTTTTTTTTTTTTTTTTTAAATTTTAAGAAACTAGCTCGGCCCTGCTGGCATGAGAATTGGGATAGCTGACCACTCCCTTCTCATCTCCAATGTGGTGGTGAGGGCAAGGGAAAGATGCCTTGCTACCCCTCACACCTGCCACCTGACCCTTCCCCTTCCTAGCTGCAGCACATGGGAAAGGAGGCCCTGCTGGGCAGCACAGTAGACCTGACCCTATTGACAGGGTTGCTGGTGAACTGGCCTGAGAACGTTAACATGTGCCATATGGTGGCATGGGCAGGGGATGCATCTCCTCACCCCTACCCCTCCCAACCTGTGGCAGTGGAAGAGCTGGCCCTCGAGTCTTAAGAGAGGGAGATCTGGCCCTGCCCTCAACAGCCGCAGCATTCGGAAGAGTGAATCCTACACCTTGCCTGCAGAGGGCAGATAAAAAGGTACAGGGGGAGATGAATGGGGTTAAAATGCATGATGTGAAAGACACAAAAAATAAAAAAAGAAATATATATGTGAAAGTTATTGTCTTTGTTTTATCTTGGTAGGAGCTATATGTACAGTATTTGAAATGTACTATGTGGTATTATAGGTGTGAAATAAATTCTCTAAAATAAACCGGAACCCAAACCAAACCAAACCAATCCCTAAAACCCCCAAACATCTATAAATATACAATATCTTTATTTCTTCCAGCTATACCCCAGCACCTTTCTATTTCACTTCTTGTCTGAACAAATTGAAATTTTAACTGAATGCCTTTCTATTTACATAGCTACCATTTTGTCTTTTTTATATTCTGTCAAAGGTGAAATAGTTCATGAGTTTTTTTTTTATTGTTGTTGTTGTCATCGTTTGTCATGCTTTAAAATCTGATTATCTTTGCTTGCAGCTCCTCTCTCCTTTGGGAATGAAGAAAAGTTACAGTTGGATGCTATCCATTTTCAGTGTGGGCATAACATCTCTATTCTAACCAAAAATCAACACATCATTGATTTCTGATGCTTCACTCATCCTGCAAATATTGTTGAGTTTATATTTTTGAATCCAAAGAGGGATAAAATGGTGAATAAAAAGAAATATGATTTGTAGAAAAAATGAACAGCAATCGATGTTGATTTAGATAAAAGAATGAGAAAACTTCAGGCATCACAGAAGACAAAGTGGAGGCTTTTGCTATAAATGAGAAAGCCACCGCTCAGTGGAGCATCTGTAAGGAGTGTATAGTGGGGGCTTTAACAAAATAAGTGTGGTTTGGACGTGGGAGCCTTGGATAATGATATTTGAGGTGTAGCTGTGGGAGGGGTATCTGTGGATCTGAAGAGGAACAGACCACTAGGATTAGTGAAATTAGAAAACAGGGCCATTGCTTGTGACTCATTCAAGGGATACTGAAACCACCATTTTATCACATAGAGGATGAAGAAATTGGGGATGGAAGTCAGGAGCTAATACCCTTTTCTGAACAATGGATTGGAAAGAGAGTTGATGACAAGGATAGAACTGAGTGCTTTGTATATCAAAGAAGAAGGAGTTTTCAAGGACAGGGAACTGATGGTCTAGAGGTGACATTTAAGAACAATATTTCTCCCTTGTTCTTTATAGACTAAAGATTGAGCACTGTCATGCTTTGGGTTTTGAGTGGCTTTACTAGAAGCCAAAGTAAACAAATAGAAAGCAATTGATAAATAGCAGAACATCACTAAACCAGGTGCTATAAACATCTCTCAAAGACCATTGGAATGCTCCATTCAGGCAGCTGGTGGGAGCCAAACCATTGGGATGCTGTGTTCAGGGCCAAAAAGCTCAAGTTGGGCCAGTGTGTGTGTGTGTGTGTGTGTGTGTGTGTGTGTGTGTGTGTGT
>NC_022031.1:21836389-21843726 GCF_000317375.1 Microtus ochrogaster | reverse complement strand
GCCCGGCTAGGGGGATAATATTTTCAGATTGGGCGCTCACAGTGAGGGGCCTGAAATGGTGTGGGGCAACCTCATTTCTACAGTCAGCCTCCTCGTGAACTCAAACAACACATGACAACTTATCATTATAATGTACATTGCATGTAGATTGTGTGCTGAGGTGTAAAAGCTGTGGACATTTAGCAGGGCTGCAGGAAGCAGTGTTTACAGAAGCAGGCAGGTTTTTCTTAAAGCCAAAAGGTAAAAAGAATCCTTCTGAGCTGGGGCTGGGCATTCAGTCAAATCTAAAATCCTGTGTAAGCCATGAATTGCATTTAGGAAATGTGAGAGTTTAAGCTTTCTAAACCCATCTCTTCTGTGATTTGAAACAGTACCCCAAATTGCATCCCGGTCTCAACACCCTCGGAGTCAGGTGAGAGGCAGAGCTGGTTCTGGGCACGGTTGTCAACGTTGCTTTTGAAGTAACCATATTTTGTAGAGGCGCCCCTGCGAGCTTTTCTTCACTAAGCGTTCAGTCCGAGGCCACCTGATAGCAGAGGATGCCTCCGACTGCACGGCAGTGACACGGGCTCCAGGTTTTACTGCGCCTGCAGCAACCAGGTTGCTAATTAGGCCCAATTGTGAGGGTAGTTTTTGTGCTTTGGACACCTGTCCACTAGGAACTGGACTGAGACCACCAACTCATTTCCCACAGGTCACTGAGCAGCTGTCAGATGGCATAATTTGGTTGAGTTCTTTTGGAGCTGCTCACAGAAGCTCTCTGAAGCATTATGTTCTACATAATATGCGTGATTAATGCTTGTTTATTTGGACAATCCTGTGTTGTAACTAAAGTGGTGGCCTATTTTATGCCAGTTATAATATACCGTTCCTTTCACGAGACTGAGTTCCATTGAGGGTATGAAGTAGAGTGATAATGTTCAATCTATTTACCAGGGGACCAACTCATTGCAGCCATTCTTCAGGCTGCCTGCACCATTTGTGTGCCGATTCTGTGCTCCACTGTTCTGAGGAAGGGATTCGGGCTCCTTTCCATTCCGAAGGGTAGGTGGAGATGTTTCTGAAAACAGTCGTCAGCCTGACAGCAGGAATGTTTTATTCCAGCCGCCTCCTGTTTGGAAGAAGAGCACAGTGTGTTATTCGTCCTGGGGAGTGTCGTGCTTCTCCCTGCCAGTCTTTGACCTTCCTGCCAGCCAGGCACATGTTGTTAGCTGTGTTAGGAGCCATTGCCTCCCGCACCCCAGAGGCTGTTCCCACCACCCTTCTTTCTTTGTCGCATACACGCAAAGGCTGTTTCAGTCTTTAAAACACCAAAGGCTACTGGTCTGGAAAGTTTGGCCCGTGCTTGTAACTGGGCATGACCTTGACAAGCCACCTGGGATTTCTAGGATGCATTTTCTAAAATGTTGCAGCTGGTGAGATGGTCCCTTTGGGTTCCTTCAGCAGCAGCATTTTGTGGCCTTGTTATTAGCATTGGGGCACCTTGGCAGAGATTTTCTGCAAGTTTGAGCTGACGTTAATGTTCCTTCTCACGTTTTCCAACATCAAAGAACTTTTTAGGTGCTAGGTCTCACATTCGTGCTGCCTACGTAGGGAGTATTTACTTCCGTTATTTATAGATACTTTAAATATCTCTTGGGCAGAAGTATGCTTGTTGACTGTTCTATTTCAGTTATTGTGTTTTCCTTACGAAAAGCAATCTAATGCCTTTTTTGTCTCCTCACCTCTCAGGGGTCACTGTTGTCTATCAGCCAGAGGAGAATGAGTTGTTTGGATGCGGCTGTTTTTGCTCCCGAGGACGCGCATGCTCAGATTCGAACACAAGCGACTTTCTGGATGCTCCGAGCATATGCCTCATGCTGACCGCTTCCAGAAGGCACCGTGTAGAACCTGAAGCCTAAAGAATTTAAACAGAATCTACTTCTGTCTGTTTCCACATTTCCCAGTCATCACCTCTACAGTGACTCTCAACACTGCCAGTGTTTGGGAGGTACTGAAGGTTATGGAACTTTGATAGCAACTGTCTCCTATAAACCACAGTCTCTCAGTACTTTGTACAAACAAATTCCTGCCGCATTCATTTGTAATTTCCTTAAGAATGTCTAATAACTTGAAAGGTTTTGCATGCATAGTCTATGAAGATGATTTGAAGTAAAAACTTTATTTAAAAATATTTATTATTATTTACATTTTTATTATAAAATTTACTTAAAATCAACCCTAATGAATTCATGCTATAAAGAAAAATTTGACACCTTTGCTCATATGTGTACAAGTGAATACGTTTGCTTAAGCTATGTGGCAAGATAAAGCCTTAGTTAAATAAATGACACACGGTACTTTTGACTTAAGAAACTTGGCCTGTATTTACTTGAATATAAAACTCTACCTTTTTTTTTTGTAAGCATCAGAATAGGCCAAGCCACATTTATTTATTTATTTATTTATTTATTTATTTATTTATTTATTTATTTATCTTACTGCATCTTATTACTTTATGTGTATTGGTGTTTTGTCTGCCTGTATGTATGTACATTATGTGCGTGCCTGGTGCCTGTGAAGGCCAAAAGAGAGCACTGGGTTCCCTGGAACTGTGTCATGAGCACATGGTTGTGAGCCACCATGTGGGTGTTGGGAATCAAATCCAGATCCTCTGGAAGAGCACCACTCACTCTTAACCACTCATCCATCTTTCTAGCCTCATAAAGCTGTAGTCATAGTATGATAATTTTGTATTTTGAACTTAAAATCATTTATTTTTCAATTCTACTTTTTCATTTTTGAGAGATAAAATGAGAAACAGCGTTTGAGGTTAGGTTTTTTTTTGTCAACACTTTCAATACAAAGGGCACATTTTTTTATTTTTAAAAAACACAGATTTATATGTACAATATTTTATCCTCTTGACAGCAAAAAGAGTTTTTTAGATGTAACTTGATGTGTTTTGCTATTTGAGACTTACAAATATAGATGGTTGCAATTTACTGACTGGGTGAAAATAATTTTAATTGAATCATTTCCACAGCTGTTTTTCCCGTCACCTCGTATATAAAGCAGTGTCCGGTCATAGTTCTTGATTTTATAATTTGTTGTCTTTATAAAGTAATACGAGCTGAGAATAAAAAATTACGTTATAAAGTAATAAACGAGAAATTACGCAGCGGTCAGGTCTCAAGGCAGTTAGGTAAATAGCAGACGGGTTGCTAGGAGTTCAGCAACAATGGTCGTCACCCATCTTCCTCATGTGATGTGTACACGCAGGCTCCCAGAGCACTCTGCCTTATCAGGAGACTCATTCTGATTACTGTTCCTTGCAGCGACATTCTCTGTGTCCAGCTCCATTTGAATTATGCCTTTTCTGTTTTCTGTAGTTTTTCCTCTTTGAAACTTTTATAATTTGGATATTGAATAACCTGGACTAATTCAGTCATCTAAAAATTTAACATCTCTCAAATGTCTTACCAAGTTTTCTGACAGACTATCTTATCCCCAGTTTCTCTTTTTTAAAAAATGTTAAATTTCTATCATAATATTTAATTTCAAGACTTTTTTTTTCTCAGAAGTTTTACTATGTGGGTATAAAAGTGTGTCTCTATTTAAGCCCATCCATAGTCCATGCACAGTGGATATTTCCTTCCTTCATTTCTAAGGGTCTGTCATAGTTTGCCCTTTGTTGCTGGGATTAAAACTATGACCAAAGGCAATCTGGAGGAGGAAAGCATTTACTTCATTTTACAGTTGGGAGACAGGACAGGAACACCAGGCAGAACCACAGAGGAATGCTGCTTACTGACTTCCTTCCCACGGCTTGCTCAACTTGCTCTTTTGTACAGCCCACAGTGGGCTGGTCCCTCACATATCCATGATTAATCAATAAAACGCCTCTCTAAACATGCCTGTAGGACAAGCTGATGGAGGCAATTTCTCAATGAGGATTCCTTCTTCCCAGATATATCTAGGTTTGTGTCAAGTTGACAAAGCCCAACCATCACAGGATCTAACTAAACAAATCTGGAGTGACGGCAACTTGGTCCCTATAATTATTGCTCATCCATACATCTTCCGGCACCATAGCTATTGTGGCCATGGTTGCTGTCTTATGTAACTGCTCATTTATCAGGGGTTGCTGCTTCCAATATTGTTCTTGGTCCAGTCATGTCCATGGCTTTAATCAAACTTCAGAAGCCATGCAGAGCTGTCATGGGGGAAGGATCTCTGTGAAGGGAAGAGGAAAAATTTGTTTTATTTTGTAGACTGCTCATTTAAACCCATGATCGCCTGGCACCTGTGTCCGAGTGAAACAATCCAGTAAGCGTGTGAGTGGGCAGAGAGCCACTCTAACAGATGGCCACGAGGGGAGGGCCCACGCACCGTATGATCATCAAGTGTGCTTGCCCAGGCCAGGAGTCCCTGCCAGAAAGGTCCAAATGCTGCCCTTAGAACTGAAGTCTTATTTTAGTAATGATGCTCAAAGTAGGGAAGAATGCCAGGAAAGAATGGGGCAGTAGAGGAACAAGCCATGGTAATAGGGGTCTTTTGGGAATTGGTGTTTGGTCATGAAGTTTGCACAGTGGAAGTTTTTTTTCCTAGGTCAACAGCTTGGTATGGAATAAGACAGTGTGAGCATGGATGTTCACCGTGTTTGCACAGAAGCGGTGTCCTGGGCTCATCGCTTTATCAGTTATGATGGTTCTGGAAACACCTGAGGCAAGACAAGGCCAACCTCTATGGCTCACCTGTCCACAAATAGGAGTTACAGCAGCTTAGCAGGCAGTTAATCTGGGAGGCTTGCCGAGACCCTGGCAGTAAAGCTTCCATTGCCAGTCCGGCTACCTTTTTCTCTGGCAGCTCAGAAGCCCTTGGTTCAGACTGGCCTCACTCATTTTCTTTGCAGAGAGGCTGAGGCCTATGCAACATGGTTGGATATTGTACATGCACACAGTGACAGCGAGGCCCCCCTCCCTTTAAAAAAAACATTTAGTCACAATTGCTCTTTTACGAGCATACAGTTGTCACTCTTGTTCAGTATTCATTTGTGACTCTTCCCTCATATTGTCATTTATTAAATGGTGCCAGAAATGCATCAACAGTTTAAACCCAATCCTAGCAGTGACAGCCTTTTGATATTTAGCAATGAAGAAAAATCTTACTAACAGGATATGAGGCAAAGGTGAAAATGCTGCCTGGAGCTGTCACCAAAATGCTGTAGGAAACAAGGAGAGGCTAGCGTATCACATTCTACTAGTAACTTCCATTGTTCCTGTAAGGAACGGACAGTGTCTTAGTCACACTGTCTTCCTTATACAATGTACACACTGAATACTTAGAAAACACATAATCAAACGGAATAAAATAAAATCTCTTGAAGCTTTGTCATGTACAGACAAGCTGTATTTCTTGTTCTGAGTTATAAGCATTTGTAATTTCTCTGTGTGTACTTCATGTGTGCAGACATAGCATAAAACGTAATTATTGTTTTACAATTTACTTTTTCTCAGAGGAAAATCCCAATGTTTACGGTCTATGTCATACTGACCAAGCATTATTAAGTTTAATGTCTAATTTTAGCAGGCAGAACAGCTAGATGTGTTTTGTTTATTTTCATCTTTACTCTTTATTTATTTCTATATAATTTCCCCTCTCCTCTACCTTCTTCCAAGTCCCTCCCAATGCCCTCTCAAATTCATGGCTTCTGTTTCTTTATTATTCTTACATATATGTATCTATAATAACATGTGTTAATCATGGGGTCAAAGTCAGATTTAGAAATTAGAAAATCCAATTGCTTGAAAAATGAAGGGAAAAGGTCTACAGAAGAAGTTTGGTCTATACTCAAGAATCCACATGGTGTCAGGGTGATCTTTGGGAAAGCAATGGACTGATGGCTCCTATGCAGTATACTGGAGCATGCAAACATCTCAGAGGAAGACAGGCACTTGTCACCCCAGTTGCTTCTCTCACTGCAGTTGTGATTGATGGCTTTTAATCACTGTGACATGAAGTGGTTTAGAATATGAGAGGATTAATTTTTGTTTGTGGCTTCAGTGCTTTTAGACCATGGTTAGATGGATCTCTAGCTTCTGGGCCTGCAGCGAGGCAGAGCATCATGGGAGAGGTTGTGGTGGGGGCAAAGATGCTCACTGCATGGTAACTAAGAAGCAGAGGAGAGAGTAGCAGGAATGGGCTAGGGAAAAGAGGTGCCCTTCAGTCTGTAGCAGTTAAGGTATAAGAGCCGAAAAAAGCGAACTCATACCTCTACCCCTAACCCAGAAGCTAGCTCCAACTGACAACCACTTGCTAGTGAAAATTTAGTTTACTCCAAAGAAGTCTCACTGGGGAAACAAACCACTCTTAAGGGTAGGCTGCATGCCCAGTAGTAGGTGTCTCACAATGTCATGTTACGACCCTTCCTTTTTTGTTTAATTTTAATTTTCTTATTTCTCTTTCCTGGGTGGTGGTGTCTATATATGTTTCTCTTAGGGTTCACCTTGTTACTTGGCTTCTCTAGGAAAATGAACTATAGGCTCAATATCCTTTGCTTTATAGCTAGTATCCACTTATGAGTGAGCACATACCATGTTCATCTTTCCTTGTCTGGGTTACCTCACTCAGGATGTTTTTTTCTAGTTCCGTCTATTTGCATGCAAATTTCAAGATGTCATTGTTTTTACTGCTGTATAGTACTCCATTGTGTAAATGTATCACAGTTTCTTCACCCATTCTTTGGTGGAGGGACAATTGAGTTGTTTCTAGGTTCTGGCTATTATAATTAATGCTGTTATAAACATAGTTGAACAAATGTCCTTGTAGTATGATTGAGCATCTTTTGGGTGTATGCCCAAGAGTGGTATTTTTGGGTCCCAAGGTAAGTTGATTCCCAATTTTCTGAGAAGATCTCCTGACAAAATTGGGAGCATAGGGGTGGGGGAGAAGGGAGGGTGGAAGAGGAGGTGTAGCGGAGATGGAGAGGGGGAAGGAAAGCTTGAGGGATTAGGATAGTTGAGATGGGTGAAGGACAGAGATGGAGAGCAAGGAAAGAGATATTTTGATTGAAGGAGCTATTATGTGACTAGCAAGAAATGGGCTATTCAACTACTCTGTTGAATTAGATTGTACAGAAATTAACCTGGCACTAGAGAAATTCCCAGGAATCCATAAGGATGACCCCAGCTAAGATCCTAAGCAATAGAGGAGAGGGTGCCTGAATTGGCCTTGCCCTGTGTTGAAATAGGAGCGGCGGAGCTGCTTCCTGCCACCCGGCTGCCCACACGGCTAGCTTTACCTGAAATAATTACACGGAAACTGTATTCTTTTAATCACTGCCTGACCCATTAGTT
>NC_022031.1:21831855-21836251 GCF_000317375.1 Microtus ochrogaster | reverse complement strand
CTGCTCTGTTTTCTCCACCCACCTAAGGGCTGGCCTATCAAGGGGCCTAGGCAGTTTCTTTATTCCTTAACCAATGAAATCAACAGATTGATATATGACATTCCCACATCAGCCCTGTAGTCAGACTGATGCCTATCTTAAATGTCACCATAGAACCTTCATCTAGCAACTGATGAAAACAAAGGAAGAGACCCACAGCGGATCACTGGCTGATCTCCCAAAGTTCAGTTGAAGACTGGGAGGAGTGAGAATATGAACAAAGGGGTAAAGATCATGACCTACTGAAACAGGGAAGGAACCAGCATAGGACCAAACTAGACCCTCTGAATGTGGGTGACAGTTATAGGCTGGGGCAGATTTCAGGGCCACTGGCAGTGGCACTAGGATTTATCCTTACTGTCTGTGCTGCATTTTTAGAACTCATTATCTCTTAATGGATACCTTGTTAGCCTAGATGTAGTAGGGAAGGCCTTGATCCTTCCTCAAAGAAATGTGCCTTGCCCTCTGAAAAGTTGGGGGTGGGGTGGGAGGGAAGGTGGAGGGTGATGTGGGATTCCCCTCTGCATACTGCGAATACAATTGGTTAATAAAGAAACTGTCTTGGGCCTGTGCAGAGCAGAATAGAGATAGGTGGGAAAAACTAAACTGAATGCTGGCAGAAAGAAGGCAGAGTCAGAAAAAAGCCGTAGCCCCACCAGAGACAGGCACCGGAACTTTACCTGGTAAGCCACAGCCTTGTGGTGATACACAGGTTAATAGTAAGAGTTAGCTAATAAGAAGCTAGAGTTAATGTAATGGGCCAAGCAGTGATTTAATTAATATGTTTCTGTGTGGTTATTTTGGGACTGAGCAGCCGGGAACTAACTAGTGGCCTCCCTACAAGAGCAGGGAGGGAGTGGGACCTGGGATTGGTATGTAAAATGAAAAAAAATTGTTTTCTGTTTTTTTAAATAAAAAAGTAAAAAAATTTCTTATTATTTTAATTATGTCTGTATTTCCTCCATCTTCTCCTCTTCCTCTTTCCCTCTCTCCCTCTTTAACTATTTGTCCCCCACACAGGTTCTTTGAGTATATACCATGATTTCCAGTTTAGTGTTTTTAATGGGATTTCTGAGTGTGCAAATGAATGGGTCCCTGTGTCTCGTGCCAACTCTTGGGCTCTTTTCTTTCTGTTTGTCCAATTATGAAGTGTTAGTTTTTGTTTTATCTTATTATATTATATTTGTTTTGTTTTTAACCCTAAAACAACAATAAAAGATGTACCATTCCAAACACTCCTGCATTGATGGTGGGAGTGCAAGTTGGTACAGCCCCTTTGGATATCAGTATGGTGACATCATTCATAAAATGTTTGCTGCTAACCTGGTTGGTCCTATGATGGTTCATAAGTAGTTGAAGTAGTTGAATGGTTCAAGAGAGACTAAATTATATCTCTGTGGAATTTAATAAAGGAATAAGGATAGTGAAGCTAACCCTTCTTGAGAAATGGCAGTCAGCATAGATTTGACTCCATCTTGTACTGAGAGGACCTTCACAGCAAGGCTAAACTTGCACAACACTACTATGATTCAAGGCATAAGGAGTAGTTAAAAAATGAAGTTACAAATTTAGAATCTGTAAGAGACTATATTTTCAGGCATTTCCATAGATTTTTCAGGAATACGGCAATTATGTTCGGGATGAGGAGGGTAGATCTATGCCTCAGAAGTCTGGGAACAATTATGGCTCTCTAGGGTGGACTGGAGATTTCCTGAAGCTTGAGAGAAAGTCTCAAGAGAAAGTCTGTTCAGTGAAGGACTCTGGGGGGTTACAATGGGACTGCCTGTTTTATTGGAATTTAGACAGATTTGGATTTGGGGGGATACTCCACTCATAATTGGTTGGTATTGGGCTTAAGAATAGTTTAAAATGAAAGTAGTACTGTCTGCAGAAATTAATAGATGCCCAAAAGATGTTGAACCTACTCTAACATTCTGTGTGTTGATTCAATATCTATTTCTTGACTTGTTGAAAGATTGAGCAGACTTCAGTCTATTGAACGAGTTTCAATAACTCAATGGAGGCGACAGGGTTGTAATATGTGTGGGATAATAGTCTATCTCCTTTTGTGAGTACTTGAATGAGTGTATTCAATAATGTCCTCAGAAGACAAAGCCATGAAAGCAATGTAATAACTGTGTTAATCTAAAGAATGTTGCATGCGGCTGACTTTTGCCTGCAAAGGCTGTGTTGCCACAGATATCCTAAAGCAGGTGTATTGTGTCCATTTAGAAGTGAAAGTCAAGTGTGGCTATAAGGCTGGTGAAATAGGCACTTAACAGGATTCTTTCCCCAAACCTCTGGCTGCAAAGTATGTAATTCCATTAGTACTGGATACGGGTTGGCCATGTCAACAAGGCTATGATGCTTCAGTCTGAACGCTTGATCATTCTTTCCAGTTTGAAGAAGAGCCCTGGGGTTGTTAAAAGTGTGGGCAGTGGGTAATGCTCTCTTCTCTGGACAGATTTTAAAGGATGGGTTTGGAAGCTCTGCTTTGGTTTACACTGAGTCACAATTAGTATTTTAATCCGCGTTAGGAGAAATCCCTGAGGACTTTTTGTTAACATGTTTACCAGTGTCAAAGACTCAATCTAATTTCATTATATCATCCAATGGCCCTCCAGGGCTGTTTTGCAGAAACAAGGACTTTAACTATGTGGAATTTAGGTTAAATTGAGGCATATCTATGTCTCTTATTTTGTTTTCAGTGGTTCACCTAAGTTTAGGGCAGGATTCCAGGTATTTTTGGTTGTGAGTCTAGCCTTTAATGACTGAGCAATCTTTTTAGCCTGATCCCCGGCTAAAGTAGTCATTTGGGCCATTGTATTGACTAATCTCAACAAGCTGTGCAACTTGGTACATTTTAGTTGATGTTAAAGATTAACATGATTCAGGACCCACGTTAAGAGATACAAAAGGCTGTCTGTACCCTTTCATCTTCTGGCTGTATGGTCTCTCTCCTCCATCCCTCCTTCTGTCTCTTCCAGTAGATAAAACTTGATGGGAGAAAGACAGAATCTTCAGAAAAGCTCAAATTAATATCTTCAGGAAAAGGGGTCTTCCCTATAAAATGGTTGCTGCTTTGAGTTAAGATCTCTCCATTAAGTTGGGTTAGAATTAACCTTGCGATAGCATCATGAGATGCCAGGACTGTTTCCCCCAGAAACCATGAATATCAGGATCTTTTTTGGCAACAGCGACACAGGCAGCAGAGGTGACATTTTTGTAGAATCCTAGTGAGCTAGTCACTTCAAGGAGTGTGAACTCAGCGTGCCTCATGGTGATCATTACTTCACAGTAATGACTGAACAGATCCACATATTTCATATTCCGATCAACATTTCCCCCTTCTGTAGGACAGGAGACCATGCCTAGTTGGGACATATAACCAAAGGCCACAGGGTGAGAGATGTTCCATGGAACCTAAATGCAGTTATGCCTTAGGCTGAGAACAGTTACATAATTCAAACTGGGATATAAAGATAAATCAGAGGAGCCGAATCTTGTCTTCTGTCCCTACATGCTGGCATGCAAGTTACAGAAATGTTAGACTTAGCTTGGTTCTACCTGGCAACAGCGACACAGGCAGCACCCCATGAAGGCAGAGTAAAGCAGCACCAGCTGACTAGTGAACTGAGGCAAGAGCAAATGAATCCCATGTGGTCATGTTCACTACCCAGACATCACTGAATGGACTGCTGAGGAGGGATGGACTATCATTGCCCAAATAATTTGGATGTCAAGATCGAGGACACCATTCATAGACTAACAGGGTACGAAGAAACTTACTGTTCACATAATGAGGCCCTGGGAGATACGGGCGGGCTTGCAAGCAGGGGCAGGGACAATGTGAGGGCACAGAAAAAGTACCTGGGTTGTGTTTTTATTGTGGTAGAAGGTAACTATTCTACGATGGCGTAGGACTTTGAACTCCACCCTCCCTCCCACATCAGCAGAGGAAAGACCGGGCTTTGTTATTGACTTTCCAGGTGTGAGGTGGAACTGTAAGTGGGGAGGTATGGGGCTGGGAAGCTGTCAGTGGGCAATCAGAATAAACAAGCATAGATACAGACTTAGGGGTCTGTGCAGAAGAGGAGGCAGGAGGATTGTAAGGAGACGGAGGTGGTGATGACCTGAGGAAACAGCGTCTTCTAGACAAAATAGGGCTGATGTACGTATGACCTTATAGAAACTGTGACCATACACACTGAACCAGGCTCATGCTGGACAAAACCTCAGATGGAGGGGGAAAGTGGACACAAAGTTTAACGTACCAAGAAGCTATTTGCCATTTATACCTCTGAGAAAGGGAAATCAGGTTTCTTCAATGGAGTGACACTCCAGGGCAGGCATCATG
>NC_022031.1:21790026-21831662 GCF_000317375.1 Microtus ochrogaster | reverse complement strand
TCCTATTTCTCTCTTTTCCTGATCATGGTTTGGTGTTTTCCCTTCCTTCCTTCATTCTTTCCTTCCCTCCTTTTTTCCTCCCTCCTTCCTTCCCACCCTCCCTCCCTTCTTCCCTCCCTCTGTCCTTCCCTCCCTCCCTCCGTCCTTCCTTCCTTTCTTTTGAAAAAAAGAAAATGAAGTTGAGAGGGTAGGGAGTTGGGTAGGACCTGGGGGAAATAAGGAAGAATAAAGAATACAAGTAAAATATATTGGGCAAAATATTGAAAATACACAAAACAACAATAAGAAAAAGAAAATCTAAACATAAAAAAATTCCCCCAAACTCCTATATATGACACAAGAGATTATTTTAATTTTATGGTTATTGACAACTCAAATGTTTTCCATTTCTTAGGGTCTAAATGTATCTGTTGCATGCTTAAATTTTTTAAAAATGTCATAGGCATGATCACAACTATTCAGAAAAAATTTGTAAGGGAGTATTATGTATGACACTAAGACAATAATTTTAAGAAATTAGTAGAAATGAATTGTTTTTTTTAGGAAAACACTAGTTGGATCTTTTTCCTGTACCTCAGCATAAACCCAATCACTAGGGCTGAATGAGAACGTGTCACTAGAAGGTATCACGTCCAGATGTTTTCAACTGCTGTGGGCTAGGTAGCTTTTAAATGTTCCTTCCTGTATGAAGCCAATCTAGAACTGCAACCATGGAAGTCACCTCACTCTCTTTAGGGGATCAGTATTCTTTCAAATCTTAGTCTTATGAAGAAAATATAGTACTTGCTTCATGTATGAACAGAAATAAAAGTTTATTTAATAAAAAAGCACCTTTAGTGGGGGTGTTGAAGAGTAATCATTCACATGGAGTAGTGTTTACTTTAGAAATAAAAAATTAAAAATAGAAATCTGGCAAAATTTTTATACCAAAACATTAAAGGAAATGCTAAACCACATAGTTACATGATTAATTATATAAACTATAGTCAATGAAAATTTAATACTTACTACTTCTAGAAGCATTAACATAGGAACAGATGAAATCTATTGGAACACTGGACACCAATTACCCTAAGTCAATAAAAACAAATTAATTTGCCAATTAGTTGAGGCTGCTTTCATTGGACACATAGGGACACTTGGAAGTATTAACTCAATAGCATGTACCAATTACTCAAAGCTTCTTTCTTTTTTAAACTACCATTCAATGTATTCCTTTAGCATTAGACATGGACAGGCTAACATCATAGGTCACAGCCACTAACCCTAAAACACGACAGAGGTCATTTCACATGAGAAAATATAGGCATTTAATATTTATAGGGAAGCTGAGGTGTGAGAGCTAGTGAAAAGGTAACTGGTGGGTGTGGGATGGAATTGTCTAATTACATGGTAGAGAGTGGAGGAGGAGATGATTCTATATGACTGGTCACCAGTCAGGCAGAAGAATCCAAGAACTATATAGGTTTCTTAATTATTTTTATACAATGTATGTATGTATGTATTTATTTATAGTATTTATTTATTTATAGTATGTGTGTGTGTGTCCATGTGTGGAGGTCAAAGGACAATTTTCAAGAGTCAGTTCTCTTCTTTTCCCATGGAGGTTGAACGTAGGTTGTCAGTCTTAGCGGCAGGCGCCTTTACCCGTTGATCCACGTCTGTAGGCCTGTTGGAACAATTTTAGAGGTTGATTTTAAGGATAAGAATGGTGGGAAGATGACAGATGGCAGTAGTTGTTGCTTTAGGAGCAGACGATGCTCCGCTCCCTTGCTAACAGTCAGTTCATTTTTCTTTAGGACTTCCTGTGTGACCATTTATTTTTCAAGGGACAAGCTTCTTTGTTAATTTCTTTGGCATGCTGTTATTTGAATATAATACTTTTAAAGTGCAATAAATGAAGAAAAAGATTAAGAAGATCTTTATGAGCATAACTGCATAAAGTACTGGTTGGGAGCTCATGTATATAGCACTTTGGAGACCATCTTAGAATAATCACCTCATATATTCCTCAAAAATGTATGGTCTGTTCCATTATAGACACCCTGATTAAAAACTTCGAGGTGGGAAGAACAATACTCAACTTCATATGAAAAAACAAAAAAACTCAGGATAGCCAAAACAATCCTGTACAATAAAAGAACTTCTGGAGGCATCAAAATCCCTGACTTCAAACTCTACTACAGAGCTATAGTACTGAAAACATCCTGGTATTAGCATAAAAACAGACAGGAGGACCATTGGAACCGAATCAAAGACCCACACACCTAGGAACACCTGATTTTTGACAAAGACGCAAAATATATAAAATGGGAAAAAGAAAGTATATTCAACAAATGGTGCTGGCCTAACTGGATATCAACATGTAGAAAAATGAAACTAGACCCATATCTATCATCATACACAAAACTAAAGTCTGAATGGATCAGGGACCTCAACCTAAAACCAATCACACTGAACCTCACAGAAGACAAAGCAGAAAACACACTTGAATGCATTGACACAGGAGACAACTTCCGAAATATAACTCCAGTAACAGACACTGAGAGAAACAATTAATAAATGGGACCTCCTAAAACTGAAAAGCTTCTTTAAAGCAAAGGACATGGTCAACAAGATAAAATGACAGCCTACAGAATGGGAAAAGATCTTCACCAACCCCACATCAGACAGAGGGCTGATATCCAAAATATACAAAGAACTAAAGAAATTGGTCAAAAGAACAATTAATCCAATGAAACATGGGATACAGCCCTAAACAGAGAACTCTCAACAGAAGAATCTAAAATGGCTGAAGGACACTTAAGGAAATGTTCAACATCCTTAGTCATCAGAGAAATGCAAATCAAAACAACTCTGAGATTCCATCTTACACCTGCAAGAATGGCCAAGATCAAAAACACTGATAACAACTTATGCTGAAGAGGATGTGGGGTAAACTGAACACTTCTGCACTGCTAGTGGGAATGCAAGCTGGTACATCCCCTTTGAACCTCAGTATGGCAATTTCTCAAAAAATTAAGAAACACCCTTCCTCAAGACCCAATAATACCACTTTTGGGTATATACCCAAGGGATTTTCAATCATACCACTATGTGGTACGCTCAACTATGTTCACAGCAGCATTGTTTGTCATAACCAGAACCTGGAAACAACCTAAATGCCCTTCAACCGAAGACTGGATAAGGAAAATGTGGTACATTTATACAACAGAGTAATACACAGCAGAAAAAAAATGACATCTTGAAATTTCCAGGCAAATGGAGGGATCTAGAAGACATCATATCGAGTGAGGTAACCCAGACCCAGAAAGACAAATATAATATGTACTCACTCATAAGTGACTTTTAGACATAAAGCAAAGAAAAACCAGCTTACAGTGCACAACCCCAGAGATCCTAGACAACAAAGAGGATCCTAAGAGATATATACATAGATCTAATCTACATGGGAAGTAGAAAAAGACAAGATTTCCTGAGTAAATTGGGAGTATGGGGACCTCGGGAGAGGGCAGAAGGGTAGGGGATAGGAAGGGAGGGGAGTGGAGAAAAATATATAGCTTAATAAAAACAATAAAAAATTAAAAAATAATAAATACATATTAAAAAAGAACTTGGATATGGGGAGAGCACTAGAAATACGAATCTCTTGGTGTTGTAGGCACAGTTATGTTTATGATATTACTGGAAGGTAAGCAGTAGAACAACTGTGTTTAGATGTTAAATGTTGAACATTCAAAAACTATTCCATGGTGTTTTTGCTTGTGATTTGTATTCACTGAGATCTATTTTTAACAATAGTCCCGAGTCCACCGTTAGTGATGCCAAAGTTGAAGAGATGAAGCTATTCAACCTCTACCGCCATCTAGTGAAATGTTCCTTAAATTACAGCAAGTACTAGGGGCCTTGGGTTCTTGGCTCTGCCATTTTGGTCCTATTCTAATAGGTATTGTTTAAAGCACTAAAGCGTTTCTATTAGTATTTGGTGTCACTATAGCAGTCTGTGGCTGCTCAGTAGACATGTAAGATGTATCTGTCACTTATTCCCCTTTGTGTGTGTTGTAATCTCTGTTAGTGGTAATCAACTCTACCTTTTCCTTGAAACACTTGAATATGAACTATAAATAGTTTTACAAACTTTTACTTTTAGTGAAACCCAAGTCAAATAATTTATATGAATAATTATTTAATTAAGAATTAGTTTAAAGGAAAAATATAAATCTTAAGACATCAAAAACTTGGAAGGGTACTTACTAAAATTATAATAAAATTTAAATATGAATTAATACTAAAATTATAATATCCATTATAATAAACTTAGGAAAGATTTCATGAAATCCACTATGTTCTTGTAGTCTTAATATCAAATCTTAAAACTTCTGATATATACCAATGATAAGTTGATATTGAACTGTTTCTGATCTGTAAATTAATTTTATCTTTGACTTACATAGGTGACTTGTGAAAATATTTGTACATTTGATTATATAGTTATCATATTTGTTATAAAGTATACCTAGTGAATTAACAATTGTATTTCATTACTCTTTCCTAATTGTTCATTAAGCTATTTAGCTGTAAAGCTAAGTTATATGATAAAATGAAACCAATATTTTCCACAAATCTGTTGAGCTTGGTGAAAGTGCTTTAGTGATGGTTTCTGTCAAAGTCTAATTAATTTAATTAATATTAGAAAAAGCTTTAACAAACAGAAAGACAAGGGCAAGAAATATCGAAGACTGTTATTTTTACATAATGGCTAATGCAAAGGATGGTTTCTTCTGTTTTTAAAATGAACTCAACCAGACACCTTGGTTTGGTTGACTGCTGTACTTCTGCTATCTAGAAAGAGCTTTGGCCCCATCTCGGTGCTCAGCAGATGCTGGTGAAATGAATGAATGAAGGAGGAATGTTCAAGCAACATTATGTTCAGGGTACTTTTAACCTTAGGAATGGTTTCTGTGAACATTTTGCAGTGTACTCCTCTCAGACTTCAAATGCCTCTATTTACTATTTATTGGGATGAGGTCCTGTTCTGTGTGCTCTGCACAGCACCGACTCCACCAGTCGCTACACTCACATGCACACCAATCTTTCTCCCGTGCACCAACTACGTAAATATGAACGATGCTTTGGTTATGTGCTTTTTATTCAAAGAGAGCTATTTTTAGTGCTAACAAGGAGTTCATCTGTGATATCCTGAGTCTGGCAGGGAAATGGAAGAGATGTGACCCTTTCTTCTCTCTTTCTAGTGTCCATTTTCTTTGATTTAAAAAACTACAAACCAGTGCAGCAAAACACCTGTGTATATGTGTGTACATTTGTGTATAAGTCTGTAAATGATATACTCACATATGTGTGTATTTATGAATATATACACAGTTAATAACATATCTATGAAAGTAGAATTTATGTTACAGTGGAAATAAAATAACATCACTGCCTTTCCCCTAGAGTATATATACAATATATACGCAGTATGTAATATGAACCCCTTTCCTCCAACATTGCTGCCTCATGAGAAATTTATCTTAATTGAAATAGAAAATAAACAGAATAATTATCATTTAACCAGAAGACTGACATGTAAAATGTGACTGATCTATGCTAGGAAACAAAATGTCTAATAGCAAGATGCTTGACCTTTTTTTATAGGTGTTTATAAAATTAATATTTTTGGTTTATAAAATTAATATTTTTGATAACTTTTAAATGTATGTTGTGATGAAAGTTCCATTGTACTAAATAGTGTTTTAATTATTAAAGCTGAAAACTCCCAAAAGAAAACAATGATTCATAGAAATTATCATTTCAAAGAAGTAATAATTTTGCAAATCTAAACTTCTCAGCATAAACCCTATTACAATGATAACATTTTCTTATTCGTTACACAGATTACATAATTTAATGGGCAAAGAGTTTTGCCTCGTATGAAGCAGAATAGACCTCAGTACTACTTTTCAGTTTTAGTAAAAAAAAAAAATCAGTAAAAAATTATCATTTGTATTCCTATTATCTCTTTTATATGTTACTAAATTATAAGAAAAAGCTACAAGACAAGGTGAGTTACTTGGGTTTATTTATTTCCTTGGTTTTGTAGTTTGGTGGAAAAACAAGGACGGCATTTGCATCTTTCACTGCATAATGAGAACAACACAAAGTGATCGCAGCTCATGCTAAAGACAGGGTGGCATGTTTTCAGTTTTAATGGGGACGCTGAGCAAAGTTCCAATCCTTCTTGACATTTCTTATAGCCAAATAAGTGTGGTCTAGGCTGGAGTGTCTATTATGAAAATAAAAGAAGAGCAAGTCAATTATATTTCAATGGCTGAATAGCCAGGGGTCCTCATTAAAATGATCAGGAAGATTGCAGCCTTGCTCTCCTCCGTGTAGCCACTGATTAAGTTGTCTGAGAATGACATGGCCTTTTGGGGAGCAAGCCGGAGTATATACAGTGCCAGGAATTGTCGGCCTTTCTGAAAGTGGAATGCTTGCTAACCTAAGGAAGAAAAATTTTCCCACACAGGACGCTGACATCTAGAACTATGTGTGTGAAACAGTTACGGTGATGGTGTAAAGAAAAGATTTTCTCTGTGCTTTACTGTAAGACATTCCTGCCAACGCAGTATGTTACCATTGCTTCTCAGCATGTTCAACCCAGTCAGTTCAAGCTAGTTCACACTGTATAGTCACAATCAAGCGAATTGAGTGTGTTAAAGGAATATCTGGGCTGTGAAGTCTCTCTTGTTATTTTCTTTTTAAATATTCTAAACACACATTTTAGAGGTTTGTGGGGAAGGTATGAAATACTCTAAAGAGAACTGTTACCAGGGTTATTCCCCGCCTGTGGGAATGGATTAATTTAGCATTAAGCAGAACAAGCCCAGAGCTTGGAAGAACAGAGACATTGCTTGAGTTTCATATTGTTTAACAAGTGGGAAGGACAGTCTCCGATCCTGCCATCTTTAAGTATTCAGGATGCCAATGCAACGAAACACCTCCAGTAGGAACTCGGCATGTGCCAACATTTGAAGGCCATGAGTGCTCATTAGATTTGAATTTCTAATATTGTGTGTGTGTTTAAATGGAATATTACAACATTTACAACTGGGTTTAAGTTCACGTAAAATGTGAAAGCTTCCTTAGTTCTTTAGTAACAAGGACGTAAAACTGTCATTAAATTTTATATCATCTATCGATTCTATTGTTTAACATTTGGAAAAAGAAGGATGTCAGCATTATGAACATAAATAGCACTATGATGTGTTAAAATTCATTGACTTCATTTGATGTGGTCCAAAGAAGTGAAAAATTCTGATTAATAGTTACATTAGCCAAATAATTACCCCTAATGTTGTGTGTGTGTGTGTGTGTGTGATGCAGCTGATACTATACTTTGTCTCTCTTAACTTGATTGGTCAAATGGTACAATCATTTGTTAATTTCGATGTAGCAAAAAAGAGAACTATGGGTGAATTTTGCTCTTATCTTGGCTTTAACATCGTATCTATTATGTGGGACAAGTGTTTGCTATTTGATATAATATTGTGAATGTCATTGGTTATGTTGAGGTTGGGAGGAATCACAGATTTCAAGTGAATTAAAAATTTTAGGATTGGTTTTCTTACTTTTTAGATGAAAATGCAAACTAGAGCCCTCTCATGCTAGTATTGTAACCTGCACAACCGATCAGTAACTTGACAGCACTATTGAGTGGGTTTCAATATGATGGTATAACTGCTTGAAAGAAGTGAAAGAAGTGGGTTTTTCGGCTCTCTCTCTCTCTCTCTCTTTTCCAAAATGCAACTCCGTGTAAGGAAAGAACACTAAGGTTTGTGCCTGAGAAAAGGAGACTCCTTATATGCTTCCCATATACATCAGAGAATTTAACAGTGCCAAGGAGGTTGATGACAATATTTTTTCTTTCATCTAATTTATGCCTTGAGGAAATAAAAATTAAATAATGTCTGTGTTCTTTTTGCACTCAAAGGTAATAAAATATCAAGAGAGGGTCTCATATCTTCATTGCTTCTGGTTTTTGGGTCTACATGTTTCTTTTCAGTGAAAATTTTTGTATAGCATTAGAGTTGTTGCAGAAACACACCCCATAAAAGTTCTGACTTAGGAAAAATAAGGGTGGATACAAGGCAAGTATTTTCTAAAAGATACCCAAACTGTACTTTCTTTTGCTGCCTTTTTTTTTTTTTAAAAAAAAACAAGTCTTCTTGTAGCCCAGCCTTGTCCTTCCTCAGCATAATCCCCTTGTTTCAGCCTCTAGGGTGCTAGGATTGTGGGCGTGAGCCACCATACCTGCCTCTGCAATGTCTTATACACATACTCAAGAGCTAAGAGCCTCGCTGGGGAGTTGTTGGCAGGTTCATGTTTCAAAACCAAATTTTGATCAAAACATGAACTATACTGTTTTCAGTTTCATATGTATATGATTCTGTTGCTGTGAGGTGTCACAAAAGAAACCGTGAATCAAACCACTTTTAGCATCGCGTGCTTCTTGAAGTGAGCAGAGTCTAGAGATACACATGGGCTGGGGTCAGACCGGTGCCTGAAGAAAGCTGAACCTTCACCTTGTAAACCTGAGGAAGAGAAGGGAGCAGAAAGTAACTCCACAGAACAGCAGCAGCTAGTGCTGGTGGGACCCCGTGTTAGAAGCTTGAATGTGCATATGTTTAGAATGTTTAGAGAAGACAGTATTATGCCACACCAGCAATTATCACTGTCTTGTTTACTGCTCACTTAATCCTTTCCATGCCGCTGCTGGGAATTCTAGGCACTCAAAAGTGTACCGTGAAAGTCAGAGGTTTAGAAAGATTGCTTAATGCTATGCTTTATTTTCAGGAGTAAAAATTATCTTCAGGAGATAGTGTCAATGATATGCTCAGATAATTCTAAGAAACAGATAAGTTAAACAGGTTTCTCTATGGTGGGGTATCTTAAAATTTCAAATATTACAATACTCATATTTCTAAATGTATCTTCCTCCTTCCCTTTCTGCTTTTTTCTTCTTCCCTTCCTTCCTTGTCTTCCTCTTCCTCCTTTTTATTCTTTTCCTCCATTTCTCCCTTCAGAAAGTACTTAGTTTTAGGCATATAATCTGGGGAAATGGCTGGAAATCACTGTGTTGTTTACACTTTCCTCTCTTTTTGCTCATTAATCAGAGTAGATGGTAGGGGATTGTTCTAATACACTGTAGTATTCTCCATATTTGCACAGGGGCCCTCTTTCCTCACAGAATGCCTCTATACACTAATTCAAAATGCTTGGACTAACTTAGAAAATCTTTTTACCATCGCAACACATCTATTCTTAAGTTTATCATTTTAGCCACTTCTAATTGAGTAATTCGGTTGTGTTAAATGAACTTGAATTGTCATGAAATTAATCTTCAGAACATTTATATCCTGCGGAAATAATATATACTCAAGTTGAATTTCTTGAGTAACGTTGGAGGTAAAACTAGGAAAAATCAGTATTGGTAACAATCTAAAGTTTTAATTATCTATTTTTTAGTATCTTATTTTCATTTTAAACACAGCATCATATTTGTTGCAAGATGTTAAAAATCCAAAATTTGGGGTTGGTTTTATAATATAGGAGATTATATGCCAAGTGTTCTTGCTAAGAAATTAATGTATTATAAAAGTAGCCATAACTGTCTCCAGAAAACCTAATGGCAACAATGAGTTCTCCATCCTGGGTAGCCTTAAAATAATTGGCCTTTTTAGTTGATTTGACTAAATGACAGCTGATCCACTAATAATTACCTATGGCATGTTTTACTTTTGATTTTATATTAGAATAGCTTCCCAATGAATGAATATATAGCATATTTAAATAACCATATTTGACTGTATTTGAGTGCACTGCTCTTCATTTAAATAATTCTCTATGGAAATACGTTCACACATCAATAACTACAGAAGAGATTCTTTAATTAAAATAAAAACAGCATGGCCAGAAGACCTCTTCATGGCTAAACAATTGTGACTTAAAATAGTATATTAATTTTATCAATTTACCAGGAAATCTTTTGAACTTCATGACAAGCTTTCAGGTTTATTTAGGGACAGTTATAGTCTATAGTGTTATATCCTTAATAACGTATGCTTTATGGTGTTCTCCTATGGACAGTGAATTCTAACCATTGTGATGCTTTTATTAATGTGTAATAAGGTGTTTTAGGAGGAGTTCTTCCTCAATCAGTGCATCTTAGCTGAGCTTTTTGGTGGCCTTTGCTGAGTCAAAATGCCTTGCAAAGTAATCTATGAACATACTATATTGGCTAACTCATAAATGAGGTAAGTTGATTTTTTTTAAAGAAAAAAATATTGGGATATTATTATTTTAGTGATTCTATTTTTTATTTAATTTCATAAAAATTACATTTGGGTATTTAATTATCCTTTAAAGTCATTAAGTTTTTATGGTAAGCATCTGATGTTCAGGGAAAAGGATGTTTGGAAATAAGTGATCAGTCTCAGGAAAAATATTTTCTTTTTACTTGATTGAGGTTTAGTCACTGACAGAGGAACTGATGGTAGGCAGAAAAGACAAGAGGTACACAATGCAGATGCTGTAGAGGAGCCAAGTACAGAAGGTGTTTTTTGTGAGTTTGAAATCACAGTCAAGATCTATATAATGGCCATCACGTTTGTTTTGCTTGGTTCTCCCAATATGGGATGTTGTTTCTAAGCTTGTGCGTAGATTAGAACAAAGTACACTATTTATAAAAATTAGTAGGTTGTTGACCGGTTATTGAGTAGTCATTGTTTTAAGGCATTCTTTGCTAAGGGCATGACTGCATCTTTAGATTCCCATAATTACTGTGTCTCTACCTGTGTGTGGACATGTGTGCTAATGTGTACATTAATGCTTTAGTTGTTGCTAAGCTGTATCTTAAAGAGACAAATTTTGAACATTTTTATTAGAATGTCTTTATTCCAAATCTGCCTATGTAGATAAATATAAATAAACTATTATATTTGTTTTTTTTGTTTATTTACCTTTGGAATGGTTAGATGTGCAATAATACTCTCTAAATACATTTTGTAACCATGAAGATGGAAAGAAATTTTAATGACCTAATCTCATAGTTGTTTGTCAGCAGTGATTTTGCCTCTCAAGAGAAATTTTGTTAATGTCTGGAAGCCTTTTTAATTGTCACATCTGAGGAATTGCTATAAACATTGTCTGGATAGATGTCCAGGGTGCCGCTCATGACTTAAAATCTGGAGGACAGTCTTCAGAATAATTATTGGCCCCAAATATCAGTTTGGCTGAGATGGAAAAACCCTACTGATTTCTAGATCCTGAACTCTTAAGTAGCACACTTTTAGTGTGAAAATGTTTTTCAGTGTTTAGGAAAACCAGTGTGCCAACTATGGAACTACCAAGTGAGTTATCCTGTTTCTCATTTTAATACATAAAGAACAAACTACTATCCATTTGTTTGAATGAGTAATGAAATAATAAAAACTTAATTAAGTTTCCAGATAAATATTTCTTTTCAAGTAATATTAAAAGTCTAAAACCTTTTCCTGATTATGTGAATATCTTTAAATATTTCTAGAAACATCTACACAATTTACAAAAAATGCACAAGACCACTTACATTTAATTTTAGTAAAAAATTAGCATTGATTTTAATATTTTGTTTAATATTTTGTTTTTTAAGATACTTGGCTTTCTCCAGCTCTACTATTTTTTTCAAAGGTATAAGACTTGTCACACAGGAGAGGAAAGAATATTTCAAACAATTGTTGAAAAATATTTCATGAAATGCAGATTATTAAATAAATAGCAACTCCATAAACAAGTATGTTCAATGCCAATAGAATTTTGATTGTACATGTTTTAAATATGGTTGAGTTAAAAAAGTTTAGTTTAATTTCATATTTTTATGCTAAAATACTTTATATAAACATATAAGGTTATTTATAGTTATGCTTTAGTTATTTTTTATACAAACAATTCTAAACTGGTAAATTGAAAGCAAATTACTAATAAAACTACAAATTGTATGTGGGTTTTCACATATGATGTTACTAAATAATGTGTTTCAAATAAAAATTTAATTGTCAATATCTCAAATATCTCATTATTTTCACAGTGATACACTTAGTTTTGAATTCTATGTATTCAGTGTTTAAGAAGTATATGAAAACATATACTAAAACAACTCTCATGGGATACTGAGAAATATAGACTAAAATAAGAGACAGCAGGTTTTAAATTACTTTTATGTTTGTTCTTACATTTATTGATAACTTGAGCATTATTTATTAACTATAAAATAGCTTTTAAGACATTACTTGTGCATCTGTTCATGAATTTTTTGTCTTATAAACCATGAAGTGAGTTTTTGAGTCCTTGGTAAAAAGGAGGAACATCAGATTGTTACACAGACTGGTAATTAGTGTTCAAACATGACTTAAAACTCGAATTTTCATTACCAGTGTTTGCTGTCAAACAACAGTTTCTAGGTTTCTTGGCTAATTTTTGCAAAAAAATAAATTCTCTCTGTCTTAAAAGGGAATTAAATTATTTTCAAATGATATAAGACAGAATCTGTCTGTGTTTTGTGCAGTGTATGTTGAACCTATCTATGAACACTGTTATCTTTTCATGATTTTATACCTAGAACTTAATAAAAGCAGTAAAATGATTTTAAGTTCTATTAGTGTACAATAATTTACAGTTAAAATTATGTAAATATGTAGCTTGTAGATGGTATAACATCTGTGTCTTTAGAATTCTTAGCAGAGAAATAGTAGGTGTAAAAGAGACATAAAATTAGCATTTATTTTTCCTTACATAAAATAAATGAAAAACACTTCATGAAGTTAAAATAAAAATGTGTGGCTTTATTTCAAATAAAATTAACAGTGATATATATAAAAGTTCTTGGTTTTGAAATAAAAGCAGCTTGAAATAAAAATACTAGATAGTTTAATAAAAACTCATGAAAGCTGTCTTTGAGACAAAAATATCTATCATTGAATGGCTAAGCATAACAATAAAAAGTCAAACTGAGTAGGGTTTTAGTATTCTTCTTGAAGCCTCTTGTAATTTTAACCCTTCCATGAGGCAAATCAAAATTAATGAGGCAGTTTTGACTGATAGAGGAAAAGATTTTATGAGGGCAAAGTTGAGAGAAAAGTTTGAGAGAAAACTAACATGATTACAAGCTGAGATGTTGAAATTCCTGGATCACTGTTCACATGGAGATAAACGGCCAGTTAAACTGCCCATATCCAGACCCGGTTGGAAGCTAAATCAAATCTCTGGATGGTCAGCCAAATGATCGTTTTTTGAACCAATAACCTACCTGTGTTGAGTGCCTTATGCACTTTCTGGCTACAGATAAATACAATGAAATGTGAAACCCATCATAATTGTGTTCAAGCCATTGAAATCCAGGTTAACGAATCTTTAATACACTTTCTTCTAGTGTAGACAGACACCTCATAATTTTTGACTGTCCGTTAGGATTTAATGTCTTTCGTGAAGCCCTTAATTTGGAAAATAAGAAGCACTTGCAGATTTCAGCATTGACTCAGAGACCTATGCTGATGCTAATGAAGTAAAGCAGTCTTGGAAGTAACTATTAAAATGGAATGCTTACTTAAAATATTTGCAAGGAGCCACCTTAGTGCCAGTCTTCTCTGAAAGCGGCATTAGTGCCCTAATGGCCACGTTCTAGAATTGGCAGGGGAGCCTTCACTTGCTCCATCTGTCATAGCAAACCCCTTTGTAGTTCAGCTGTACATCACTTACATCACCATCTGCAGGTAGCTACCAATGAACATGCACTTAACTAGAAATGGTTAATTTAAGATGTAAGAGCTAGCTAGGGGTACACCCAAGCTATTGGCCAAACAGTCTTGTAATTGATATAATTTCTGTGTGATTATTCAGGTCTGGGTGTTCTGGAAATGAATGAACAGCCTCCAGTTAACATTCTTATACTTTGATAGACAACTTTTTCTTTAGGTTAGGGAAATTTTCTTCAATGACTTTGTTGCAAATATTTTTTGTGCTTTTGACCTGTGTTTCTTCTCCTTCCTCTATTAATATTATTCTTATAATTGATGTTTTCATAGTGTTCCACATCTCCTGCATGTTTTGTGACAGAACTTTTTAGATTCAGCATTTTCTTTGACTAATGTATTTATTTCTTCTATCATATTTTCAATGCTAATATTCTTTCTTCCATCTATTGTGTTCTGTTGATGAAACTAGCCTCTCTGGTTACTTTTAAAGTTCCAAATTTTTAATTTCCAGATTTCTCTCAGTTTGTTTTCTTTTTTAAATTGATTTTATTTTCACTATCAGGTCCTGAACTGTGCTCTTCATTCCTTGCACTGTTTGTGTTTTCCTAGATTTCTTTGTCTTCTCTTTAAGTATCTCTATCCTATTCCTAAAGGCTGTTTAAAGTCTTTTAAACTTGCGGTTCAGGTGTTAGATATGGAGGGTCTTCTGTGGCAGGGTTGCTCAGCTGATTGCGTTTTTACACTGGCACCTAGGCATCTGGGATTGGGAGGATTGTAATTCTAGGTGTTTCTATTTTATCTTATCGTTGTTGGGTGGATGTTTTATTCCTTGGTTTCTGTTTCTTCACTGGTACTTAGGAGAGTGTGGTGGCTGTGTGTTACCGGTAGGAAAATCTGTGGTTTTGATAGGTGTGGGCACTGGGAGTTCCATGTAAAATGTGTTTCTGGGTATTGGAATCTGAGACATAGGAAAGGGAATGTACTGGGGGTGGCAGAAGGGCTTCACAAGAGGGAGGAAAGTAGGGTGATTCACCAGGTTGTGCTTAGATGGTGCCCTGGTAATGGGGGCAGAGAGGACAGACCACAGTCATTGGTTTGCTAATAGGTGGGCTTGACACTGAGGGATTGGGCATGGATGAGTGGGTGGAGAGGTGAAGAACTGCAGTTATTCTCCTTGCTTTCCTGCTCAAAGTGGCCTGTGCATTCCCAGGGAGTTGCTACTGGAGTTTGAAGCCAGGCAAAGCAATGACTTTAGAGAACCAAAATCTCTGTTATTCACTGGATCTTTGTGCAAGAGGGGAAGGGACGCTGCAGCAGGCGTTCAGCTGCAGAGCTGGGGATGAGATGAGGTGACTGGACTGGTCAAAACGGAAGGAGAGGTGAAATCTGTTGTTAGCTTGTTTGCCTCCTGGCAGAAATAGTTTTTGGGTCCCCAGGGATGCGTGCTGGAGTTGGGGGCTGCATCCCTTGCTTGAAGTGGCCTCCAAACCCGTACTTCTCACCATTTTTATATGCTATTATTTCACAAAAATAATATATATCTTAAGGGCTTGTAAGAGAAGAACATTTTAAGAATTGTACACTTTTAAGACAAAAATGTTAGAAAATTGAATTAAATTGCATTCCCTAGGGTTGAAAAATAACTATTTTCAAAAGCACAAAATCCCATCTCTTTATTTGTTTAAATTTACTGGAGGCATAGGGTAACAGCTTTTGTGTCGGAAGGGACCAGATCTAGTCTCCCATACAAGTCCATCCCAGTTCTACAGCCAAGAGCTGTGTGCAGTTATTGTTTGCGTGCTGTCCGTGTCTGTGTTGAGGGGAGAAGATCAGCATCTGATAGTTCCAGCTGGGGCACTTTTCATTACTATGATTTTTAAGAGTTTATTCCAGTGTTGCTGAAATGCTAAACTATATCCCAAAGACACAGTTTCTGGGTAAAGAAGGTTCTGAAGAAGTGGCTATGGTGTGTTTATATCAGCAGATAGGATACTCAGACTTCTGGCTGTGGTTTTTATTCCAGGAACTTCCTAAGTGTTTTCTACCTGCAGCTCTCCTAACTATAAGAAACAGCATACAATTTCTCTGTATTCCATGTTTCTTTCATCAGGGAAGTTATCTTTTATATTACACCTTGTTTCTCATCTTAAAATAAGCACACGACTCATCTGCTCTCTCATCAGAGGCTTATATGCTATATATATGTACTTATATACTATATATACACTATATTCAAATCCCTTTAAGAAATTTCAGTAATTTATTTGGGGCCATAGGATTCAAAGTGAATGTAGAGAATTTTGGAATACTACATAAAACATTCTATTTCAGTACATATACTTTCACATCCTATGGTGTACCAACATGTATGTATGTACATATGTATGTATGTTTATATATATATGTATGTATGTATTAATGAAAGTAACTTTTCCATAATAAAAAATTAAGAAATTTGATCCTTATGTTAAAATGAACTGAAATGGTTTTGTGGGAAGCGCTATATACACAAAGCAAATGTATCTGCATGCAGTGTGTACTAAGTAGCATCCATCACTGTATGGGAAAGAGCAGCATACACTGAGGAATATGTACAGGAACGAAAGCATTTTTTTTTCTGCACACTGACTTTTGCACTGATCTATAGCTCTCAGTGCATTGGGTCCCAACAAATGTAATCATTAGTGATTTTTTTTTTTATGAGGGTGAACTCACACAGGCCAGAGTCACAGGTCTCTCCTCCCACTGTGAATTTCAGGGATCCAACTCTGGTTGACAGGAGTGAGAAAGAGGTGCTGGTGAATCTTTTGCTTATCTTTCCCCTCGCTTCCCCTGAATATTGTGTTGTGTAACTTCTTTTGTTTCATGGCTTGATCTAATTCCAATTTCTCATTTGAACAGAGATAAATTTGGCTTTGACTTGAAGAACATTTTATGTGGGTAATAGTAGTTTCTCCTAAAAAAAGTGATGTCTGTCAAATGTTGACAGTACACTCCAGCACATGGTTTCAGAATAGCAAGTCTACAATGGAAATATTAATGGGATTGTCAGGCACACAGAGGTAGAGTCTTAACACAAAGCTTGAAGTTTGCCATCAGTCTCAAGGAATGTGTGTACAGCTGCACAATGCCAGCAGAGCCTCCAAAGACAAAAGACTCAAGTTTTAAATTCAGATTTTCAAAAATGGGCACATATGGTACTTATTGAGAACACGTGAAATGAGATTTCATAAACCTCATTTGTCTTTTAAACCAGTCTTTAATTGATCCCTATGCTCTATTTTAGGTTAAGATTAGATTTAATAAGGATAGAATACTTTTTGAGAAATATTAAGTGGCTATAATACATCAAAGTATGGTAGAATAAACCCTGTGTTCTTTCCAAATTTGTAGTTGTTAACTTTTCTACCTGAATGGTGGGGTTGAATTCAGGCCCTTGAAGATGCTAGGAAAGTTTTCCACCACTGAGATACACACCTAGCTTATAAGTGTTAAGATTTTGCGTTTATTCTCTTTGCTCTCTCTCTCTCTCTCTCTCTCTCTCTCTCTCTCTCTCTCTCTCTCTCTCTCTTTCTCTCCCTCTCCCCCTCTCGTCTTTCCCTTATTTCTTTATATGTTCCTTCCCTCTTTCTTCATCCTTTTCTGTTCTGTCTTCTTATGCACATACACATTTTGCTGAACCTTTTAGAAATTACCCGCAGACATCATGAAACTTGAACATTGTTCACTAGTGACATTTTCTTTAACAGGTTCTACACGATGACCATACTTAAGAGATGACTAATAATTACATAAGTACCTTCTAGCTTTCCCTCCCATGTATTGCAAGCATAGATACATCTTTTTTTCTTCTGAGGTTATCTTTACAATTGTACAATATGATCTTTGTGAAGAGATACTTTTCTCAGATTTTGAATCACTTCCCACATTTACATCTTGATTTTTGTAATATTCTGAATCTTTTATTTCAACATTTTAGATTTTCATAACATTTTTAAGCTGAACACAAAATTACCTAGCAGAAGGGTGCCACATATGGAGCTGATTACAGAACAGTGGCTTAATAGAGTTAGCCGTGTGACCTACCAGAAGTTGACCTCATTTCAGAGTTCCATTGGAGCACAATACATCCAATTCCGTGTGGAATTTAAGAAACACACTAATGTTCATGGTAGTTTTCATTTTCACTCTGGTTCACATAATTAAGTATAATGATTTTTTACTTTTCTAAATACAATTTCTATTGTCACTAATACAAGCAAAAAGACCATGAACCAACCAAACAAAGCAACAGTTAGACCCAAAGCTAAAGTTACATTTAGTCATTTATTTTTTACCCAATTTTACTATGATGTATGATTATCATATTCCAAGAGATATCAGAAAAGGAGAAATTACATTTATCTTTCTGGTTTTCTCAGTTATAATTGCCCCCTGTTCTTCACATTAGCCTTCTAGCATGGCAGTCTGGCAGAGACCATTAGTGGAACAGTTTGCATTCTCTCTGTGAGAAAAATAATCTTAGTCTTTGAAGTCCATTTTCCTCTTTTAAGTCTGTTTTGGATGCTGTTTCTCCATGGACACAGTGCAATGCCTCCTTACTGTAAACTCTCATAGAGCTTGGATTTTGTTAGAACCCTACCACATCTTCTCCCCATTATGTCCACAGACTTTACCAAGTTCTGTCCTGTTTGTACTGTCCAGTGTGGAATAACTTCACAAAGCACCTGCTCTGTGACACTTTGCTGGGAGATTGAGGTGTTGTTTCATTTAGTTCTCATGGCAATCCCGTGTGAAAAAGATTGTGAGATTTATTTTGAAGCTTAAGAAAAAGGAATGAAGAGGTGGTTTGTGAAGATTATTTATCAAAGGTAGAGACAGTTTCAAGTCCGATTCGTCTTGGTCAAATGACATATGCTTCCCATCATAAATCAGTGGTTGGACAAGAAGCTCCAAGGATGTAGCTTTTGTGAGTGAACTTCATGCTAGAATGGGCTTTTGGGATGATGCAGATGCCTTTGGGTCACTCATGTTCTTATAAGTAACCCATGTGCCTGATCTCATTGGTTCATCGAGCTAGACTTGGCTGGATTTTTTTTTTGATTTTATCATTAGTGTCTTATCTGAGATGAATAGATATTTGTTTATGTCTCTTTAGGAAAAGTCATGTAACATAATTGGTGATCAAACAGGACTAGTAGAATAGCATATAATTCAATCCTTGAAAGTAGTATGTATGAGCTGCAATTGTCAGAAGACTGTGGCAGTGCTTGTATGCTTTTTTTTTTTGCTGTGGGTAATGACATGCAACTAAGTATCAGCTTGTTTTTCCAGAAAGAACTTGGCCTTTAAAAGAGGAATTACAATGAAAAAAAAAAAAAAGACAAGCCAATTCTGTCTGCAGCCTCAGATTTGGCAAGGGAAACTGAAAAAGCAGAGCACAAGATGGAGGTGTTGGCTTGCCATTCCTTTCAGCTGGCAGGATGCAAGGGAGAGGAGAATACAGGTTTGTTCTGTACCAAAGGCCTGGCTTGGGTTCCAGATTTATAGGAAGAATTGGACACTCAGGGGTAGAGAACAAGACAGACATGATAAAAAATACTCCTGAGGTGTGACCTTTAATATAGAAAAGGAAAAAACCACACAATTCAGCCTGCAGGTGGAGGCCTTAGTGATGGTCTAGTACGGGAAACTATGGTAATCATGGAATACTCTATGTCAGAACTGCTTGAATTGAGAAAGAGGCTCTTGGAGCCTGGCTCCTGATGCTGCGGAAAAGACAGGATCAGTCTGAATGCTGTGGAAATAGAATTATCCCTTCCTTCTTGAGACAAAGGCTGTGAAATCCAAGGCATTGAATAGAAAATGAGTTTCTGACCAACTCGCTTTTAGAAGCCATAAAAGACACTCGGATATGTATATTTTGTCACTGCTAGTTGGGGGTGGAGATGATGTTTTGATGAACCCAAGTGTGACTGATGGAGAGGTAAGGGCTGCAGCACTGACCCAAAGCGCCTCAGACCCAGACCCAGCTTGAGCTTCAGATAAAGCAGGTAAGAGTATGCCTCTGATTCTGTACCCCTAGCCAAGCTGAGATGTACAAACCAGCACTACCAAGCATACCGGTGGTTGGGAGTTGTGTGGTGGTGTCCCCAGATAAGAAAATAAGATGACCCATGGAGAATGGCTAGGGTCTATGGTGTGCTTTATGGGAAGTGTTCTCACAGTTACTTCCGTATCCAGCACTGCTCTTTTGAGAAAACAATGTGTACAAATGATAGGATATTTTCATGCGATGTCAGCCTTGTTGACTTCTAAAAAAGTATCCCAATAACTACTGAGTCCCAAGATTGAGATGGGCTTTCTGCAGTTCCTCTCTATTCTTTGCAAAAAAAAGTTCATTGTACTGTAGAAACTCTCAAATGTCTTACATGTTCAGGACAGAATCTAGAAGGATAATAAAAAATCAGATAAAGGGTTAGCGTGAAGGTACCATCCATGAGTGGAAAAAGAAACTCCCAAGAGCCATGATATTGTCCAGGGAAAAGTTCAGTGCTAGGGGTTGGTTACCTCCTTAAATATTTTGACCAGAATGTCCCTGAGACCCTTTCCCCCCACAAAAGCCTGTGAACCCTGCTTCTGCTTGTGTGTCAAGTCTCCACTGTGGAAGATCCTGCACGTGTTGCTGTACAGCTTCGGAGCTGGAACTTCCTTCCCTGTTTCTTGGCTTTTGTAATGTCAGAAGGTACTTTGCAGGTTGCTTAGCTATGGACCCTGTATACTACACCACAATCATGCCAGGACATATGTGCCTATTCATATAATAGTGGCACAACTCTAATGGGTGCAATCATTTGCTTTCTGATTAGATTTAAAGCCTGATCTGGAAGGGAATACATGTGTGGTACTGTAATCTAGAAGAAAAGTCCATGGCCAGAGGGGAGAGGTCACAGGTCTTAGAGAGGAAGAACTGCTATTGTATTGTTAAGTAGGTACGATATACCTTCAAATTTACTTTTACACATTTATAGCCATGCATTACTTCAGTCATAGAGAGATGACTTATTTATCTATCTATTTATCAGTGGGAGGTAGTAACTACTAAGACCCATAATTGCTAAAGCTACTGAAAATAAGTGAGCGACTCTCTCTCTGATTGGCCCAAAGATCAGCCATAAGTATATGTGTGTGTGCGTGCGTGTGTGTGTGCGTGTGTGTACACAATATCTCTATCATTCCTTTCAAGACTTAGGAAATACTGGGGACATAAATAAAGTAAGAGCTGGAAGAAGGGGTGCACGTTATGTATCTATTTCCTCTGAATGGAGATATTCTGTCTTACAGAAGGTGGCTCATAAGATTTAGTAAAGTCACAAAGTTACACAATTCATGTGGTTCATCCTCAAGGTTACCCAAGCAATGAACTACAGCTGGGGAGCAGGAGGCCGTTTTGGTGGCATTGTCTCCAAGTTACACAGAACTCCAGTGATGCAACTTACATGAGTTATGTTGCATAGTGGAGGGGACATTTTCAGTCATATAGCTTCCATAAAGCCACCCACATTCCTGTAGGTAACCCTTCACCCATGTTTCTGTAGATGACTTCATTAAACTCTGGTTCATGAAGCTAGACTTGGGTGGGGATTGTTTCTTTTGTCTGTTGTAAGTGCCCTAGTTGGAGTGGATAAACATTTGTTCATGTTTTCCCAGGAAATGTCTCATAACAGGCCAGGAAAAGAGTTTGAAATTAAAAAGAACCTTAAAAGATCTTAATTTTTGCATTGGAGAATATGGTTTTGCATGCAGGCATGTGTCTGCATCTGTGAGTGTGTATTATGTCTTTACATATGTGTAGAGGCCAGAGGTCAACTCTGGATGTTATTCTTCAGACACAATCTATCTTGTTTTTGAGACAGGGTCTGTCATTGGTTCAGAGCTTACAAAGTAGGGTAGATTTGCTGGTGAGCAAGTCCAAGAATCTACCTGTCTCCAGCTCATTAGTACAGATGTTGCAAGTACATCTGGCTTTTCATAGGTAGGTTTTGGGAATTGAACTTAGGTTCTCATGCTTGCAAGGCAAGCATTTATGAACTGAGCTTCCTTCCAGCCCCTATTGGAGCATTTGAGTTGAAAGGTTGTATTCACATTGTATTAATACTTTAATTCTTCATTTACGTGGGAAGATATTCTGTAATAGTGACAGATCACATTTTGTATGTATTTTTTTGTTTTGGTTTGAATATAAAATGTCTCCCAGGGGCTCATGTATTGAACACTCATCCCTAGTGATGTCAATATTTTGGAATGTTCTGGAATTTGTACGCAGTGGGGTGTAGCTGTACAAAGTAGGTTGCTAGTGGTTTGCCTTTGAAGGTTATAGGTATAGTTAATTCTTAGACCCTTCCTGTTGTCTGCTGCAATGAGATAAAGAACTTCCCCTGCTCCCAGCTCTGTTTCCTCAATGATACAGTAACCAAAAAGCATGGAAATGATTTCCCCTTTTAGAACTGTTTTCTTAGGTTTTATCAGTGATTAAACTGATCAACATGAATGTATTTGGTTGGAGGTTTCCCCCTTTCTTTTCTGTTTTGGCCCACTATACTGAAAGACTTCCTTTCATTTTTTTTTCTCTGTCTATCTCTTCCAGTGGAGGGACTGGGGCACCATATCAGCCACAAAACCTTCGACCTACAATTTTTCTTGCCTGCAAGGTGTACTGGGGTGAAGATGGCACAGAAATATTGAGAGTTACCAACTAATGACTGCAGAGTTGGAGACCCATATCCCGAGTGGGAGCTCCCCACTGAGAGCCAGGGCCCAGAAGCAGGATACCCCAAAGACATAAGATAGAACCAAACAAAAATTGCAAAAAGAGTCATGAAATGATTCCTAATGATAATCTGCTATGCTCATAGATTGTTGTCTAGCCCAATTGTCATCAGAGAAAAACTGATATAAGTTTAAGTTCATTGATTCTTTTGTTTGTTCAAATTTGCCACTAAGCTTCTCTGGTGACACTTTTGTTTCAGGTAATATAGGTTTCAACTATGAAATTTCTAGTGTTTTTAATCAGTCCTTATTGAAAACCTTTCATTGCTAAAATAGCATCTTAAATTTTGTCCCTTTTAATGTTTCTTACAGAGACATTTTATGGAGCTGAGGCTGGTCTTTAATTTATCACAGAACTCAGGCTGAATATGAACCTGTTATCCTCCAAGCTCATCCTGGAATTATAGGTGTGTACCACAATGCTTGATTGTTTTTTAATTTTTTAAATGAGGTTTCATTTGACTCTTTGAGAATCTTTAACATAAATGAGTTGATTGAGTCAAAGAGTCCAACAAGTAGACAGGGCCAGTTTCTACTCATTGCTCCAACCCCATGTATGAGTCATTTTTGTTTCTATGGATTGTTCATGGAAAGAAGAATTAAATTAACTTGAAAACGTTCCCATTTAGTTTATTCGATAAAGCCTATTCGTTTTAAATAATATGTAGAAATTTTTATTTCCTTTTTTACTAGGCTCTGTTATAATTGCTGTTTTTTTAGTGGCATTTATGAGGGAATTCTTGAATCATGCGATTCTTTATGATATGTGGACACTGAAATCACTATAAAGACGATGTTTAGATAATGATTGAATTATGAGTTCCCTAAATGCTCAAAACCCTTTCTTCACAGGGGGTCTGTATACATGTTGGAGAGCATTTCAACACTCACCCGGGCAGTTTGTAATACCGGGCTTCTTGTTTGGAGTCTCCAGTTTAGCCAGTTCTAAAGGTTTAGGATTTCTTGGGTCTCTCTGGAGTATCATAACCACAGTAAACTGCCTCGCTTTACATATGTGGCTTTCTTGATCCTGTGGTATATGTCAGAATGTGTCAATACTGTTTGTGTTGGTTTATCAAAGTTGCCACCACAAGCTGCCAGAGACTGTGTGTCTTAAACAGAAGAAACTTGTTTTGGATCTAGGGTCTAGGTGTTGTCAAGCATGGCTTTGGTCAAGTCCTTTTCCCTGAGTTACAGTTGACTACTACATCTATATGTTCATATACACCTTTTCCCAAATAATATCACTGCCTCTCTGAGGTTGCCCTTTATACTGGACCAAGATTCCACCCCTATTGCCCCATTTAAATGTAGTTATCTCAGTAGTGACCATATTCCCAAATATATTCAGATTTGACCATGTTTTCAAATATATTCATATTATAAGGTATTTGATGTTAAGAATATGATATGATAGTTTGGGAAGAAACACAGTTCACCCTGTTGATATATTAGTATCCAGATTTCTCTTTTAAGCTTTGTGCTTAACAAATTGTTTGCCCCAGGTGAATCAGATATGTCAGACAAACATGATGTGAAGAGCTATTACTGCTTCCTTCCTCCCCACCTTTCTTCCTTCCTTCCTTCTTTCTTCTTTCCTTCTCCTTCTCTTTTTCTTTGCAAACACCTTGGAAAAATGGCTGGTTGTAGTAGGCAAGTTGTGAATCCGATCAAATAAATACAGTTCTGTGAGTAAGGTCATACAGGGAATCACCAGACTGCTAAGGTGATGGTGTTTGTCTACTAAGGGGTGCAGAAGAGCTCTAGATCTGTTCTGTCTGAATAATTAGTTTTCATGACTGCTACAGAATAGAGGGGAGAATGAAGAAAAATAGAGTGAGTTAAAATGCCACAGAGTCATTGGTTTAATGTACATCTAGCCATTGTATTAAACAAATGCTCTAAGAATTGTTACAATGGTTAATTTCCAGAGGTCTGAAAATGGTGATTCTGAAATATTGATTTTTTTCCATGCTACATACTCAAGGATAGCAATTATTTGGCTATCTCAGATAAACAGATGTGTTTTGACTAAATTTAATATCCCTTTATTAGAACAACTTGGAAGAAATCAGAAATAGAAGCAACATAGACAGGTGTATACAATAAACCTGTAGTGAATATTATAGTAAATGGGGAAAAAACTTAAAGCATTTCCACTAAAATCAGAAATGAGCAAAAGGTGTACAGTTTCTCCATTCTTCTTGATAGCACTGCTGTGTGGCACTATTTTGGTAGATATGTAAGCTAATATTCACTTATAAGTGAGTACATACCACATATTTCTTTCTAGATCTGGGTTACCTCACTGTAGCTGGTTTTCTTTTGGGTCACCAACCAGCTCCCAATTCGTGACATGGATACTTATTATTACTTAGGGATGCTTGGCCTTATCTTATGCATGTCCCACTAGCTCTTAAAACTTAATTTAACCTGTTTTTCTTCACATCTACATTTTGCCTTGGGACTTTTTACCTTTCTTTCATTTTGCATGTGTTACTCTGTCTGTCTGTCTGTCTGTCTGTCTGTCTGTATGGAGCTGCCTGACTGCCTGGTTCCTGGCATCCACTTTTCTTTTTCCCTTGTTCTCTTCTCTGTTATCACTTCTCTAGCTTGACCCTCTGCAGCAACACAGCTTGTCTACTCAGCTCCACTCCACTGTGGCTGCTGTTATTGGTCATCCCGTGGTACTGGCGCATCCAAAATACTGGAGTCCTCTGCTGTAACTGGGTTGCACTTTCGCCAATAGTCTCTCCTAGGCTCTTTTCATAGGGCCAAGTCTCAATTTCTTTGCACAATGCCTTCGGTCCTGGCCTTTCAACTGACACCAAGGCTGCACTTCCACCAGTGGGCTCTCACACTGCCAATCCTCAGCTGCTCTCCATGACCCCTTAATTCCTTCAAAATCAGTACTCCTGGCTGACTTTTATACTACCAAGTTTGGGGGGCAGCATAAGGTACAACCTCGGCCTGTTCTGGATTACACTTCTGTGTGTTAACCCTGAGCAGACACTACCTAAAGGTTTAACCTCAGTGATGCCGGTCTCTTTCAATCATACCTATTTTCCTAGCTTCAGCTAGTCAGCGTCAATTGTCCCAGCATTGCAAAGATTTCACTTCAGTGTTGCCCATCTCTTGTTAGTCACTGCTGATCCTTTAGCTTAAGCCCTTCAGAGTGCTGGAATCACAATTCAAAACAGCAAACACCCCAGAAAGAGTTTTAACTTCCTTCTGAAACTTCACGAGCCACAACCCCATTTTCTGTACTGCTCTCTACAGTCTTGTCTTCTAAGTTCCTACAGAACAGCTCACTGAGATTTCAATATTCAATGGCTTGTCTAGCCCAGAGTCCTTCCACAATCCCCCAAGCATGATCATGTCTGTCACAGCAATAACCCACTCCGGATACCATTTTATCTTAGTTAGGTTTTCTATTGATGAAATGAAATACCATGACCAAAAGGCAAGTTGGGGAAGAAAGGGTTTATTTGACTTATGCTTCTACATCTGTAGTCCATCACTAAAGACACCTCTGGACAGGAACTCACAAATGGTAGGGACCTGGAGGAAGGAGCTGATGCAGAGACCATGATGGGTGCTACTTACTGGCTTGCTCCAGTGGCTTCCTCAGTCTGCTTTCTTAAAGAACCCGGGTCCACCAACCCAGGGATGGAACCACTCACAATGGTCTGGATTATAACTGGATTTTATGGAGGTGTTTTCTCAAGGTTCCCTCCTTTCAGATAACTCTAGTAGACACTCACAGACAAACAGTAGGTGGAGTTTAGCAAATTCTGTGGAAGAGGGAGAGGGAGGATTGTAGGGGCCAGTTGAGTCAAAGGCACCACAAGAAAACGAACAGAACCAACTAACTTGAGCTCCGAGGGGCTCACAGAGACTGAACTGACAACCAGGGATCCTGCATGGGAATGACCTTGCCCCTCTGCACATACGTTACAGTTGTGTAGTTTGTTCTTCTTGTGAGACTCCTAACAGTGAGAGCAGGGGCTGTCTCTGACTCTGTTGCCAGTTTTTGGGACCTATTTTTCCTATGGGACTGCCTCCCCCAGTCTTGATAGAAGAGAAGGTACATGATCTCCTTGCAACTTGATATACCATGGCTGACTTCTACGCATGGGAGGCCCAGCTGTACCTGAGGAGAAACAGAGGTGGAGAAGTGAATGGATAGGGTGTGGGGAAGGAACTGGGAGGAGAAGAGGGAGGGGAAATTTTGGTTGGGATGCAAAATCAAAATTAAATAAACAAAAAGTTATCACTGTCTTAGTTATAGTATTATGGATAATGTTGCTGACAGCTATTTCAAATATACTCCAAACCACTTATCAGTAAAATTTCTTATTGTTAGGATTAACTTTATGAAAATGTGAATGATAATAGGTGAATAACAATGGCAGAAATGATGGCTATGAGAACATAATTTCATGGCAATAGTTTCTATAGTTTTGTGTTTTAAACATTCAAAACAAAATATATCTTAAAATTAGGGTAGGTTTATGTACTTCCCAACACCACAGCTGAATATGTGCTTAAAGAAATTGTTATATTTATTTGCAAACTGATTTGTGTTATTTGGAATTGTCAAAATGTTACAATCTATTATAATGGAACTTAATTAAAATATGAAAAAGAGATAAGGACATATAGTCAATAATTGTACAAAATGTGGTCTAAATTATTTACTGTCAGAAAAATGCAAATTAAAACTACAGTGCAAATTGATCTCATTCTAGTTAGAATGGCAACCATTATGAAAACTAAATAATAAGGCCTGGAGAGATTGCTCAGTGAGGCACTATTTTTGCAGAGAACCCTGGTTCAGTTCTCAGAATCCACATGGGGTGGCTCCCAACCCCCTGCCACTTCTGATCCAAGGGGATCTGAAGCCTTCTGAAATCTGTGAACACTAGTCCTTACAAGTGTGTGTACAGCATGCTCACGTGCACACACGCGCGCGCGCACACACACTTAAATATAAAATAAGTTAAAAAAAGAAAACAAGAAATGATGGAAATGTTGATGAGGATGTGGTAGAACAGTAACCCTTATACACTGCCAATGAAGATGGAAATTAATTTCACCTCTATGGAAATCAGCATGGCAGCTCCTTAAGAAACTAGAAGTTGAACAACCATATGAGCCAGCCATACCACTCTAGGGGGTATGCCAGATGGACTCTTAGTGAACATATCACAGAGATGCTTGCATATCTATATTCATTGAAGCACAGTTCCCAATATACAAGTTGAGAAATTGATGTCTGTCAAAAGATGGATGAAGAAAATGTGGTATTTTCAACCAAAAATAATGTGATTATGATATTTGCAGTGATACATGCAGTTGAACTCATCATATAGAGAAGCAAATCATAAAGATGCACGTTGGATTTTTCTGTAGACACACAAAATCATTATATATACATTCCAGGAAAGTAAGGAAAACTATGAATAGGAATGAAGGGAAATAGGGGGAGTTGGTTAAGTTAAAGGGACTTATGAGAGAATAAAGATGATCAAACGAATATGATCAAACTATATAGTGTACTTGTGCGAAGATATATCTTGAATTCCATTACTATGTAAAATACATATATGTCAAAAAATCTACAGAAGGTTGTACACTGCTTAAAGACACCTGCAAATATTGCTATCAAAGAGGATTCTGAAGTCTGTTTTCTGTGATACTGAAAGATGACTGTGCTCTTTTTTGTTTGTTTGTTTTGTTTTCCAAGACAGGGTTTCTCTAGAGCTTTGGAGCCTGTCCTGGAGCTCACTCTGTAGACCAGGCTGGCCTTGAATTCACAGAGATCTGCCTGCCTCTACCTCCTGAGTGCTGAGATTAAAGGCAAGCACCACCACCACCCAACCTCTTTTTGTTTTTGATATCAATAGAATTCATAGTCTTTATTCCTGACTTCTATTCTCATTCTTTTTGTACAGATGGAAACTTACCAATTTTTAAAACACACATTTAAAATTCAGTCATAGGCATCACTGGTTTTCTCTGCTACCTTTTGCTTTGTTTGTTATTTATTTCTGCTCTTATTTTTATTCATTTCTTCCACCTAATATGGCCTTAATTTGCCCTTAGTTTTCCATTTCTTAAGGTAGAGTTGAGGCTCTGTTCCTTTCTAATGTAGGTGATCGCTGCCTTAAATGTTTTCCTACAAATAATTCTCATTTCCTGGTTAAATTTCCCCTTTGATCTATGGATTGTTTAGAAGCATAACATTTAGTTTTCAAGGTTTTAGAGAGTTTTGTGAAATTTTTTCTTTTATTCATTTTAATTAATTTCTTTGTGCATGAAGAAAATGTTTTATTTGATTTGGATTCTTTTATTTTGTGATAATTGTGTTATGGCCCTGAATGTAGTTTATCTTGGCAATAGTTCTGAACACAAAATATTAGTGTGCTCCTCTCTGGCTTGGTAGAGTGTTTTATGAATGTCAACCAGGTCAAGTTGTTTGCTGTAGCTGTTCAGGTTTTCTCCTACTGATATTTAAAGACTTTGAAATTTCTGACAGTAATTGTGGGTTTGTCTGTTTCTCTTTGTAATTTCATCAGTTTTCTGCTCAGTGTAATCTCAAACCATTGTTATTTGCATAAATTCTTAGAATATTTCAATTCTAATATTATCTGTATCGGTTGATTTCATTATCACTCTGAAATAACCCTCTTTATCATTAATAATATTCTTTAAATTTACTTTGATATTAAAATGGCTGTATCAACTTCATTGTAAATAGGATTATCATGAGATATAATTTCTATGGTTTTACTTTTTACCTATTTGTGTGGTTTATTTGAAGTTTGTTTTTTCTTTGAATAACATTTATTTTCATTTATTTTACATACCAACCAGGTTCCCCTCCCTCCCCTCCTCCCATCCCCCCTCCCCTCATGTACTCACCTTCCCATCCACTCCTCCAAGGGAGACACCTCCTACAGGCTTGCACAAAGAACGGCACACCTGGTTTGTTTTTTATAAGCAGCACATACTTTAAAAACTAATTTGACAATTTCGGCTTTTAGTTGGGGCTTGGGTTATTTGTATTTAATGTGATTATTGCACATGGCTGGCAGAGGTCTGCAACAGGTCCTTGGTATGTATGTATATATATATCATGGCTTCCAGTTTACTGTTTTCATGGCTTCTTGAGTGTGCAAACAAGAGGGTCTCTGATTCTTGTGCCTTCTCTTGGTTGCCTTTCATTTTATTGGTTTGTCTTGTCCAACTCCTATGTGATAGTTTTTGTTTTATCTTACTATATATTTGTTTTATTTTAAAAAATGAATAAGTGAATGAATAAAAACCTAGCCACTGGGGTAAAGATTAACAACAGAACTGTCATTTATACCTGACTGGAGAGTGAAAATCAGTTTTCTTCAGTAGAGTGACACTGGGTTTATCAACTACTTCATGGTAGGCCTCATGTTCAGGAGGAGTTGACCAACATACAATGGACTACACAGTTTTTTTTTGCTTGTGTGTTTTTAGTTGGGTGCAGTTTTCTGGCTTTTTTTCCCATTTGGGATGTGATTTTTATTTATTTGATTTGGTTGGGTCATTGTTGTATTGTGTTTTTGTTTGTTTGTTTGTTTTTTTGAGGAAGAACCTAAAGTTGAATGGTTTGGGAGAGGGTGAGGATGTGAAAGGATCTGGGGAGAATATGATAAAAATATATTTAAAATTAAAGATTATTTTAAATACTAAAAGTATAATAAAAATTAAATAGTTATACAGGTCAAAAATGGATGAGTTATTTGCTAGTCAGCATCTTTAATATTTTGTATCTTAAAGAAGGAAGCATATATATCATGGTTTATTACTGACAAATTAATTGACCATAATTGTCAAAATTGCTAGTTATTAATTCATTTTCAGTTTTTCTGTGTGAAAATGTAAGCCTGCACAAGTGCCACGGTTAATTACAATACATTTGATGTGACCTAATTAGTATTGTGAGGAACCAACACACGGATAAGCAAATAGGGCCACATGCTTTGGACAAAATCCGACGTGATGTGAATACTAATTTTCGCCTTTATTGTTTTATTCATTAAAACCTCCTTTGGTGGAGAAGAGAAAATAGCCCAGACAGTTATTGGGTCCCTCTGTGGCAGGAATTGTATAAGGTGCTTTCATGGGCCTTTGCTTAGTTCTCCTGAATCCGCAGAGGCATGCTCTCCCCATTTCACAGATAAGGAGCAGACCCATGCAAACTGAATTGTCCAACCAACACGTCCTGTGTGAAATAACCAAAAATCTATCCCAGGTTTTTCCTAGCTAAGTATTCTCAGTGAGTGGAAATAGTTTTAATATTATTAGAAAGTTAAGCCTACAAAGGAGAGAGACACTTATTTATAATAGAAAAGTGATATTCTCAGGGATCCAGATAGCTGTCCTTGTCTTCATTCTTGGTTGGAGTATCATGAAAGCAAAACACAGCTCAATCAGAAAAGTCATTCATTGTAAGATCTGACGTTCTCAGATACGCAGGTGCTCGTGTAATACCCATGTCGAACTTCAATAGAGCCAGATAATTTCTTGACATAGTTGCCTATTTGTGTGGCGGGTGAGTTGGGTCTTCTGGAGTTTGTCTGTCTGGTCAGAGCTCAGGAGAGAAAAAGCACCCGGAGTTGTTTGGTGTCCTTCAGAAGTATATGACTAGGATTGGGAATCTGGGTTTCCCCTCAGCACTGCAAGATATAAAATTAAAGCAAGTATCTCCTAGTAGCAAATGTTTGCTTTTTTCTACTTGAATTTTTTTCTGGAGCTCTGGCCTTTCTACTCTGATGCTTTGGTCATGGTTTTATTTGATTTACAAATCTGAAAATTTCTTCTCTCATTTCTCCATGACCCATTGACTTATTTCTAAACATTTATGTAGTTTTGGGCTTATATTGCTATTGATTCTTAGTTTCATTCAACTATAACTTGATTAGATAGAAGAAAAACATGAAATTTTTTTTTGTATTTTTTAAGACTTGGTTAGAGTCTAGAATGCGATCTGTTTTAGAGAGGGTTCCACGGGCTACTGAGAAGAGTGTATATGGTGTGTCTGGTTATAATATTCTGCTAATATAATGGATTTATAAAGCCATAACATAATATTTATGTAAAATAAATAATAACAATGGAAATATATATATGTATATATATATTTATATATGAATTATTAAGCAATTTTAGGACTTAGATAAAGAAGGCGCACTACAGGAAGGAATCAGCAAGGAACTGGGATTCTGGAAGAAAACCAAGGAGGAATTATTGAAATGAAACATTGTACCAAGTAAAAACACAATGGAAAGCATCAATAGACAAGATCAAGTAGAAGAATGAGTTTCAGGAATATAGAGCCAAGTTGAGAATAATACAGCGAGACAAATATCGAGAAACAACTAGTGAGTATGGCAAAACTTCTAAGAACTAGGATTTATGTTTAAGAAACAACCAAAGAGTCAATCGTGTTTAAGAAGGAGCTAAATCCAAAGGTGTAGACAACTTATTCAATTACATTATACCAGAAAATTTCCCAAGCCTAGAGAAAGGCACAGGTGCCCAGCCATAAGAGGCATCAAAAATGGCAAACATACATGACCAGAAAAGACCCCCCCCACAACATAGAACCCCACTCATCTGCTTATTTGAACCATCAATGTGGTTAGAGGCCCTTTTATAAACAAGACTCTGAAATATTTTTCTGGCATTTTGGGTCTCATTGTCTTGGGTATCTAGTATGAGGAGTTGTCGTCTTGGGAGTGTGATAGTTGACTACTGTATTTTATCTTTCATGTTTCTTTGTTGTGTTTTGTGTATGTGCTGGGATCAGAGCGTCCTAGTTTTACTTTTTTTTTTTAACCTTTTCTTACTTTCTGTTGGTTTTGTTTTCTGTGAATCATTGTGGTAATTTTCTTTACCTGGATTTAAGTTCTCTTCTGCTTTGTTACTGCAGTAACAAATATGACGCTTTTACAGCAGTGTCGGCATGAACTTGCAATAGCAGGTGTTTGGACACTTCACTGTATCCTCCATAAGGCTCAGAAACATCGGCACTAGTTGAGAAAAATGGAAATATAATCTGCGGGATCCTTTTTTAGAGTTATTAGTAACAATACTTGAATAGTGAACCCAGGAGAGAACAAGAAAGCAGGAAAATGGAGCAAGGAATGAAAAAGGATGCTATATAATTTAAAGGTATGAAAAATATTGTATATTGGGCTTAAAAACGTAAAAGACAGACATAAAAGCCTTTGCAATGAGGTATAAGCTGAAGCACAATGATCAAACATTTAAAGCATAAAGGTATCAATAACAAACAAAAAATGTACATGTACATATAATTTAAAAATGTACATGTACATATAATTTAAAAATGTACATGTACATATAATTTAAAAATGTACATGTACATATAATTTAAAAATAAAAAGTAGAAGGGAGATGAGATTGGGAAAGCAACTTCTCCTTCTCATTGGACTGTGTGCTTGGTCTGTCTCTTCAGGCTGCCTGCTAGTATCAGTTGTTCAAGGAAGTCAAGAAAGTGTGTCCATCAAGGGGGAAGACCTTTTTTATTGAATTACACTTTCATCCAGAATGTTCCAGTCTCCACACCCCTTTCCATTCAAATCAGAACCTTGTGTTTGTGGAATCAGTCTGTCTGCTCAGAACCTTTTGTGACTGACCCTTGGAGGAGGCATAGAGTCCATCTACCTTTGTTTACCAGTTTTAGAGATCTAGAAGGCCAGTTCTTCTGTGCTTCCTTAAATTTTATTTTCTTTTGTGCTAGGCAGGAAACTCCAGTCAGTTCTGCTGTGCACTTTCTGTACTCCTGTGTAGCCTCTGCAGATACAGTTGAGTATGGACATTGAGAATCCCTTGGCTCCAACCTCTGTTTGCACATTGCTGCTTCTATGGCCATAGCCTTCTTTGCTCTAGCCTCCCATCCACACATGTGCATCTAGTCTTTAGTTTGGGTTTCCACATCCTGTACTGTCCCTCTCCTCCTCTCCTAGCAACCCTTAGCAGCTGGACCCCATGAGCAGCACTGGTACAGCTAGATGTAACAGTTCAGCTTCTTTATGGAAAAATCCTACCAGAGAACATTCCTGTTCTCTCTTTCTTCTATTTGTCTGTTGTTTAACCCCTTCATCAGATTCCATAGACTACTTTCTTTTTTTTCTTTTTTCTTTAATTTTTTGTTTATTTTTTTAGTTGTTGAAAAAAAAATTTCCACCTCCTCCCCATTTCCCATTTCACTCCCCCTCCTCCCACACATTGTCCCTCCCCTCACTCCCCTCCCCCTCTCCCCCTCCCCCCCACTCCATTCCCCCTCCGGGATGAGACCGAACTTTCTGAACATGGCAGACAATGAAGGCTGATGAGAAGCCCAGGACAATGGCACTAGGTTTCGATCCTAATACATGAACTGGCTTTGTGGGAGCCTAGCCTGTTTGGATGCTCACCCTCCTGGACCTGGATAGAAGTGGGAGGACCATAGACTACTTTCTACTCACCTCTTTATCCTTTTGGGCTAGAGTCTATTCTTTCCTATTTGAACTCTATTATTACACCAAGAAGAAGGTTCCAATTTGCCAGCTTAGTCAGAAGTCCCCAGCATGCTACTGTCCAGAAGGGACCTTAAATACCCATACAGGGATAGTAGATGGAAAGCAAAAATGGTTTTGCTTTGATTGACTCAAGGTCTTCAAAGAGAAAAAAATTAGAATATTGAGGAATCTATTCAAACTGAAGAAATTTTCTTGAATCCATTCACCCTGCCAACGAAGTGTCTCAGACAGAATAATTTCCAAAGAGGAGACATTTATGTATGAATGATACATAAACTCTTGAGGCTGAGACATCCAAAATCAAGATACCAGTGGATTTGGTAGCTGGTCATAGCTGTTCTCTGTCTCTGAAATGACAGTGAATCTCTGGTTTCCCTTAACATCATATAACTCTTTTGCCTTTTTCAAAATGGCGCCCTTTGAGTCTCTTCAAACAGAATAAAACAGAAAAGCATTAAAGAATGAAGTGTAGAACTTGCCCCTCAAGCCATTCCATACAATAAAGTGGAATCCTCCAAATCCTATCTGCCAGTGAGAGGCCTAACAGTGCAACTGCTGTGGTTTTAGCATTATACAATAAAAGTACTGACAAATCAATACACTAACTCATGGGAGTAGTGGGGGACCCGATTTACGGAGCTTCAGGAACACCTGTTTTGTTTTGTTTTTTTTTTTTGAATAGTTATGACGCTACAGAGCTCCTCCTTTCCATAGTGGGATTTATACCAAATAGCCCGAGCAGTGTATTTATTATTGGGGCATAACTTCTTTCTGTACTGGCAACTAGATGACCTCTTCCCACACTGTGAGGCACTGGTGTGAAAGCTAAGTCAAACACTAAGTCAAAGAAACCTTTGTTCTCATAGTCAAATCTACATAAAGCTAGTCCCCCACAAATATCCTTTATGGTGGAACACTCAATAAGGAAAGGAGCCTTGCTAATACACCACCTAAGAACGTCAGAAGACAGGCATTGAGCATGAGAGACAACATGTCTGCCCTTACTGATAAACGGGTCTGGGTAGCTCTAAAATGTCTAACAGCCAACTCAAGAGAATGTAACCTACTGGCCTTTGCTCTACCCCAACAAGCCATTAATATTCTGTATTTGCTTCCATCTTGGTTTCATTGACACAAGATCTTAGTTTAGAAAATTAACTGTTTGTGCCTTTACCCAGAAATACAGAAAAAAAGCTTAGATGGCTAAACCAGCCCCAGAGAAAGGAATTCCTTCTCACCTTGATGCCAGCAAATACAGCCTGGCTACAGAACCCTGTTGCTTAGCCCTGGAGGGGCAAGCAGCATCCGCTTTCCTCCTGTGGCTTAGGCTGGTTGCCACGGCTACCAGAAACACTGTGTTCCCAGCTGCTGCTAGAATGGAAGTGCTTAGGGAGTGCCCAACACTGTGGTGTTTTTCTTCACTTCTTTACGTTTATCAATTACAAACTTGTAGCTTAACTAGTCACATTAAGAAATGTAGTTAGTACACCCCTCCCCCTTTTCCTCCTCTTAGAATTCTGTACTGATTTCAAGTACTATCCTTAATTAATCCCTCCCTCATCTGCCAGGACGTTTCACAACTATGTCCCCTTTGAGACGATAGTAAAGAAACTGATGCCTTCTTTATCAGTCTTACCGTCTTCTTGGCACTGAGAAATGCATACTCGGTATCATTGTTAATGTATCTCTGTGGATATATGTACTGAAAACCACGTGGAATTGGGAGGAACATGGAGAGGGATCATCAGAAAAACATGGAACGAGCATCAGAGACAACATTGCGGGGGAACATAGGAAGACTAAATGGGACTTGACGAAAGACATGTGAGTTGATTTGTTCACTCTCGGTCCTCTTTCAGTCAGTTTTTGCTTGCTGTATCTTCCCTCCTGAATCCTGAAAGGTTTAAGGGGGCCTGGCTCTCCAACATAAACCTCAATAGGCAATAATTTCTTAATATTGTAACAATAGGGATTACATTTAAACAGGAACATCCAAACCACAAGGGTTTTGTTTTTTTTTAAAGTAAGACATTTAACTTTACTTTCTATTTTTACCCTTTATTTTTGGAGTTTATCTTAGTTCTTGTCCACTTGATACAAACCTAGAGATATCAGGGAAGAGGGGCTCTATTGAACTGGCCCTTTTGGATTTTTGATTGATGTGGCAGGGCCCAGCCATCTGTGGGCAATGCCATGCCTGGGCAGGTGAGCCTGGGCTGTAGAAGGAATGCACCTGAGCAAGCCAAAGGAAGCAAACTACTAAGCAGCATTCCTTCACGGTCTCTGCTTCAGCACTAACACTGAGCTTTTGCCCTGGCTTCCTTTGAGGATGTACTTTAACCAGGAAGCTAAAATAAATCTTTCAGCGATTTATCACTGAACAGGGAAGCAATCTAGAACAGATGCATTTTGACTAGAGCTTCTGTATAAAAGAATAGTTTTGACTTTATAGATAGGAAGAGAGAACAAGGGGAAACTCTTGGATGTGATTCCATGGATCTGATGTGATACATGATTAATACAAACTCAGAGAGAGAAATTGGGGTTTAACTTCAAGGTCAGAAAAGCAAAATAGCTAGCCATTGGCTCTTATCTTGGCCTCAGTCCAAAAATGACAATCCTGCCTCCAAGAATCGCAGAATGAGACTGAACTTGAGAGCTGTCTCCTCCCATTTTATAACTCTCTCTAGGGCTGGAATTAAAGGCATGCTCTGCTGGGTTTCTATGGCGAACTTGTGTGGCTACTGGGATTAAAGGTGTGTGTTACCACTGCCTGATCTGTAAGGCTGACCAGTGGGGCTGGTTTACTCTCTGATCTTCAGGAAAGCTTTAGTTATTAAAATACAGATGAAATACCACTGCATTGATGTGAATGTTCTGTGACGATTCTGTTCCTTCCTGACAACACTCTAATAATGTTTAAGAAAAGGACATAAACTCACAAGGGCAAAACAATGGAGGTGACCACCACAGAATGTTCAAACTGATAACTGGTGACCTCAAACGGACCCAGGTATTTAAGTCTACCTCCATATATGCTTAGAAATAAAAATTTTACCAAATGGATTGGATGTGGAATTTGGGCATGAATAAACAGACACAAGGGTAGAAAATAGGAGAGAAAAGAATAGTGGTGACTGGAAATCAGAGAAGACAGTTCCAGAGTCTGGCAAGTTCAAGGCCAAGGCAGATTCCGTGTGTACTGAGGTCTGCTCTCTGGTTATATATGGCTGCTGTGCCTTCACATGCCGGAGAAGTGTGAGTTCCTCGAACTACTTTCACATACACGCTGCTTTTATTTATAAGTGTTCCACTCTATGAGCTAATAAGTCCCCAAGCCCTTTCCTCTTAATACTTTGGCCAAGAGAGTATTGTGAAGCAATGGGAGTGTCCTCTGCATGGGAGAGGGGAGAACCGGAGAACATTGGCCTTAGTCCTTGAGGTAGGTGAGAGCTGAGAAACAAACACTCTCTTAGGTGATTTGGAATGACTAATCTCTGAGACTCAAATATATTTGATGTATTCTAGATTCAGACAAGGGTTTTATAGAGGAGAGTGCTGATTACAAGTGAGCAGGGATGGGTCAGGGCCAGATGGAGTCTTTGAAAACTATGCTAAGAAATTAATTCATTATCCATAGGCTGTGCAAAGCCATTGAAATTTTTTTTAAATAGGGAAAGAAAATGACATGATTGAAATGGGGGCAAACAGAATGAATGGCGTGTCAAGATCAGAAAGAAAGACCTTGAAGTAATATAGGAGCAAAAGCGCCAAATAATTGGTAAACTTGAGTTCATTTTGTGTGCCTTGGTGGTGCTTCTCATTGAACCCCCAAAGTTCTGTAACACCGATTCACCAAAAGTTCATCTCAGCAAATTTCTCTTGTAGCCGTGGAAACTCAGGAAAATTCCTTCATTTCTCTGGTGTTGGGGTTTCTGAGGAAATGAGTGGCATGGTAGAAAGATAGCAGAACACTTAGGGCTTGCTGCTCGTGGCACCAGAACTAAGTCTGATTCCCAGCACCCACGTTGGGTGTCTCACAACTGCTTGCAATTCCAGTCCAGGAGGCCAGGACCCTTTCCTGGCTTTCACAGGCACCTGCACTTACCGCTGCATCATACACATACATAAATAATAAAATAATTTAAAAAAATGAGCTGATACAATATACTGTTTCTTCAGTTTCTTTTCAAGGTTCTTTTCTTAGCTAGTATCATAGTAACTACTGACTTGGTTTTCTCATTTCCTTTTTCTGAAATTGTTCTTGTACGAATAAACATTTTCCTTGGTGAACAGAAGGAAGTGTATTTACCTGAACTCACCCTGATTATCATTTGTGGTATTTACTCACTAAGCACTCAGTGGGATTTTAAAATGGTTACAATCTGTTTAGTGGCCATGCTGTATAAATCATCAATGCCACAATTTCCAAGTACATTAGAGATATGCAATTCACTAAACATTTCTTAAATCCACGATCAGTGTTCAAATATAACTTCATTTCCAGGCTCATAAAATGGAGACCAAATGGTTTCCTTGCCTTTAGAACCCCATTTCCAAACCTCACAGCTACAAAAGCAAAGCCATTCATTTTGCAAAAGGTTTATCAGAGATCTAATTATGGCATCAAGTGGGGTGGTGTTCAGAACAGTCTGAATGATAAATAACGAGAAAAAATAATCCAATAATTATTTAAAGAAGTGGGTGTTAGCGTCCACTCTGATTTCCTGATGGTGGTAGCTGGGAAAAGCTTCAAAGTAACAATACACAGCCAGCCATTGAGGATGTTTTATTCTTCTATTCATAGTTTATTTCATTACAAAAGTCCAGTGGATTTGATCTGTTTTTCAATTATCCCAGCCACTTACTTGTGGGTATTGTGCCTGGCTGCTCCACGTGTGCTGCCGGCCCTCGGCACTATTATCCCGATCAACAAAAGACAATTATTACTTTCTAAAAAAGCTTTCGATGGAACTGCCCTGACAATAGGCACAGGTAATCAGAGGTATAATCACATTCTGCGGGAAATCTGTGCCCATAGAATGAACAGGAACAAACACGGAGCAGGCTTTGAAGTCCATTTTCCTGTAAACATCCAATGGTCCTGTCAGGTTTCCCACCCCAGGTTTGAAGTGTAAATGCGCAGCATCAATCAGGGTCAGGAAATAACTCGATTTTGGTATGAATGTATTTGCAAAAGGTGTTCTTTTTCCAAGCTTCCGGGCCATGTCTACGAAGGCTATTGGGATATTATAACTGTTCTGCTTATAGACGTACATGATGACATCCTTTGCGACACAGACACGTTTAGAGTGAACTGAATCACACACTTAAAAATAGAGACCATGAAAAGTAGCCTGGCAATCGGTTGGTGCTAGAGGCAGGTTCCGGTATCATTCCTCACGGAGGCGTTCCAGAAAGCTCACAAACTTGTTTCGGAGAAGCAATAGACCTAAAACAGCTTTGCCACAGCCTTACCAGTGTCTGGGTCATGTCCCGCTAGCAAGCATGGGGCTGGAGCACACCCAGGTAATGGGAACAATGTTTTCATGCTGAAAACTAACAATGACAGACTCTGAACTGTGCCTTTGTTGCCGGGAGTTACAATAGACCCAGATAACTGTGCACTGAAGGATGCACAAGAGCCTGAAGATTTTTCTCCTTGATCGCTTGGTGTAGATTCTTATCTCCGCTGCCGGTCATTGCTTTAAGGTGGTTTCTCAGCCTCACCCACTGCTGACGAGAGGCACCTGATCGCTCTTTGCTGTGGGGGTGCTGTTCTGGGAATTATGGGCATTCAACAGCATGTGTGGCCTCTACTAACATACCAACCCCCAACTGTCAACAACCGCACTAGTCTCTGTGATTAGAAAAATCAGTCTAGAAAGACTAAGCGTGGCCTGCCAAATTGACGAACGGAAGTGAGAAAGTTCACGGAGGGAAATCGTGATGACGCAATGCTGCACCTGAGATTCCTGGGCAGCCTAGAAATTCCATGGGAACAAAGTAAAATGACCAGTAGTGAGGATGCCCAGGGCTTTCTTTCCCTGTTCTCTGGGCCCTTTATAAAGCAGCAAACCGATAGAGATCAATTTGCAAAAACTGCCATAAACACGCAGACAGGACGAGGTTGGCAGCGTGGATCGGGCTCCAATAACTGAGCAAGAGGCAGGAAGCATGACGAGGTTACAAGTGGGCTGAAAAGAGAAATACATTTTCCCACAGTTTTTTTGCCTCTGGATAACATGGGTTCCTAGTGTTTGAGAAAGTCAGGCGGCGGCAGACTTTCCTATTATCCTAACCTCTGAGCCAGCAGACCACAATGGAGGCAGCCATCTTTTTTTTTTTTTTTTTTTTTTTTTAACAATACTTATGGAAATCCTGGCACTTGACAGAAACACACACATGCACAGGCACGCGCACTGGGGTGGGGGGGCATGGATAATTTTGCAAAAGTTATATAAAATTTATTTTATATTTCACTTTTGTGTGGAGAGAGAGAGAGAGTTTACATGTGTGCACATGCATGTAAAAGACAGAAATCATCCTTGGGTGAATGGCATTCCTCAGGAAATATCACCTCATTTGTTTAAATTTATGTTTTTATTAATTTAATTGAGTTCTATGTTTTTCTCTGCTCCTCTCCCTGTCTCTCCCCTCCCCTTAAACCCTCTCCCATGATCCCCATGCTCCCCAATTTACTCAGGAGATCTTGCCTTTTTCTACTTCCCATGTAGATTAGATCTATGTATGTCTCTCTCAGGGTCCTCATTGTTGTCTAGGTTCTCTGGGATTGTGGTTTGTAGGCTGTCATCTCATTTTTTTTTTTTCAAGACAAGGTTTCTTGCTCTCAACATTTCAAGCCAGAAAACCATTGGGCTCAAAGTATGGTTTCTGTCTGAAACACATGAAACTTTAGTTCTGACTTCCATTGGTTCCTTCCTGCCCTTGCCAAGCTTGGAGCTTGCTAGGTAGGCGAGGCTGACTGGCCCATGGATCTCAAGGATCCGCCTGTCTCTCCTCCCCAACACTGGGATTCCAAACACACAACACCATGAATGGCTTTCATGCATGAGTTCTGGGGAGGGGACACAGGTCCTCATGTGTGCACAGCAAGTGGTTCATTGTCCGAGATATCTGATAACCTTGGTATTTACCCAATATCACTAGATGTCTTTGAATAGGGACAGCACAACGGTCTGGTGAGTAAAAGTGCTTGGTGCACAAGCCCGACAACCTGACTTTGATTCTTGGAACTCACGATGGAAAGAGCATCAACTTGTAAGAGCTGTTCTCCACGTGTGGGCTGTGGCTTGTGTTTGCCCACATTCATATTCTTTCTCTCTCTCTCTCTCTCTCTCTCTCTCTCTCTCTCTCTCTCTCCCTCCCTCTCTCCCTCTGGTGAGTAAAAGTGCTTGGTGCACAAGCCCGA
>NC_022031.1:21781030-21789081 GCF_000317375.1 Microtus ochrogaster | reverse complement strand
AGGAGCCTAGGCAGTTTGGATGCTCACCTTACTAGACCTGGAAGGAGGTGGGAGGTCCTTGGACTTCCCACAAGGCAGGGAACCCGGACTGCTCTTCGGACTGATGAGGGAGGAGGACTTGATTGGGGGAGGGGGAGGGAAATGGGAGGCGGTGGAGGGGAGGAGGCAGAAATCTTTAATAAATAAATAAATAAAAAGAAGAGGTCACAGTCAGGGTCAAGTATCCCAGGGTCACTGGTTCTTTGCATCTTGACTTCCGAGTCTCTATATTAAGGACTGTCTACTGCAAGAAATGTTTCCATGATGGCTGAGAGGTGAGCTAACTAAAAAATGTATTGAAAAGGAATTTGATATTATCTTTGCTTAACAAGATAATACTGATAGGTTCTTTCCTGGGGCCTCTGACCTCTCCAGCTGCGGGTTCTTGGCCTTACAGTTAGTTTACAGTACCAGGCCTGAGTCCCCACAGCTCCCCATGGAGACTGGCATTTATTTTTCTAAATGCTGCCTAGTGTGGGAAACAAAGACACTTTTAGGCAAACATTATTTGATTTACTAAGTACTAGCGCTCCACCTACTGGTAGATTTTAAAATGGCAGACCAGAGAAAGGATGTTAAGAGATTGGAACAATTGGGAGATGGACAATTGCAATTTAATCTGTTTTGAAACTTTATTTATTATTTTTTTTGCTTTTATATACTCCCTTCTTTCCAGTGCCTCCACCTACCGAACTCTGGCCTTTCTTCTCCCACTATTTCTCTTCAGATACAGGCGGGCATCCCACGGATATCAGCTAGTCATGGTATTTCCAGCTGCAGTGAGACCAGGCACCGCTTCCTCCATCAAGGTTGGATGAGAGCTAATCTGGCAAGAGGAGTGGGTCTCAAAAATAGGCATCAGAGTCAGCAACATCCCCCGCTCTCACTGCCAGGAGCCCCATGTGAAGATCAAGCTACGCAACTGTAATGTATATGCAAAGGGTCCTGTCACGCTCTCCCTGGTTGTCAGTTTAGTCTCTGTGAACCTTGATGAACCCAGATTTGTTGTTTCTGTGGGTTTTCTTGTGATGCCCTTGACACTACTGGGTCCTACAATCTTTCCTCCCCATCTTCTGCAGGATTCCTTGAGATCCACTTAATATTTGATTGTGGGTCTCTTCATCTGTTTCCATCAGTTGCTGGGTGAAGCCTCTTTGATGACAATTGGGCTAGGTACCAATCTATGAGTATAGCAAAAATAGCATTAGGGATCATTTCATAACTTTTTTTTTTCAGTTTGTGTTTGGTTCTATCTTATGTCTCTGGGGTATACTACTTCTGGGCCCTGGTCCTCAGTGGGGAGCTCCCACTCAGGATATGGGTCTCCAGCTGTGTAGTCATTAGTTGGTCACTCTCACAACTTCTGTACCATCTTTACCCCAGCACGTTTTATATGCAGGACAAATTGTAGGTTAAAGGGTTTGTGGCTGGGTTGGTGTCCCAGACCCTCCGCTGGAAGTCTTGCCTGGTTATAGAAGATGGCTGGTTCAAGCTTCATATTCCCTATTGCTAGAAGGCTTACTTAGGGTCACCATCGTATATGCCTGGGAGTTTCTATTGTTCTTGGTTTCTAGCCCATCCCTAAGACACACCTAGATTTCAATTGTTTTTCCCCATACTCTCTCCCTCCATCCTCCTTCCACCTAATCCCTCCTGTTCCATCCCCGTTCCCTCTTCCAGGTCCCTACCCCCCTCCACTAGCAAAGTCCCTTCTATTTCTCCTTCATGGTGAGCTGCATGCACCCCCCCCCCCCCCCTTGAGACCTACTGGTCACTTAACTTCTCTGGGTCTGTGAGTTGTAGCATGGTCCTCCTTTATTTTACAGCTAATATTAATTTGTTAGTGAGTGCATACCATGCTTGTCTTTCTGGGTGTGGGTTACCTCACTCAATCTTTTCTAGTTCTGTCTGTTCGCCTTCAGATTTCCTGATGTCATTGTTTTTAACAGGTGAGTAACACTCCATTGTGTAAATGTACCACATTTTCTTAATCCATTCTTCAGTTGAGGGACATCTAAGTTGTTTCCAGGTTCTGGCTATTAAGAATAAAGCTGGCATAAGCATAGTTGAGTAAGTGTCCTTGTGGTATGGTGGAGTGTCCTTTGGATATATGCCCAGGAATGATATAGCTGGGTCTTGAGGTAGTTTGATTCCCAATTTTTTGAAGAACCACCTATCGTGTGATGAGACACCATGACCAGGGAAACTCTTTTTTCTTTTATTTTAAAATTTTAAATTCATTTTACACACCAAACACAGTTCTTCTCCCTTCCTTCCTCCTGTTCCTCCCACCTCCTTCCACCCCCATCCACTCCTCAGAGAGGGTAAGACCTCCCATGGGGAGTCAATTAAGCCTGGCATATCAAGTTGAGGCAGGATCAAGTCCCTCCCTCCTGCATCAAGGCCAAGCATGGTATCACCTTAGGGAATGGGCTCCAAAAAGCCACTTCATGCACCAGGGATAAATCTTGGTCCTATTTTCATGGGCCCCACAAACAATTCATAACTGTTACCCACATTCAGAGGACCTAGTTTGGTCTCATGCAGGCTCATAGTTCATAGTCCATGAGCTTCTACTAGCTCAGTTCAGCTGCCTCTGTGGGTTTTCCCATAGTGATCTTGACCCCACTTACTGATATAATCCCTCTTTTTTCTCTTCTACTGGACTTCAGGAGCTCAGCCCAGTGCTTGTCTGTGGATCTCTGCATCTGCTTCCATTGGTTACTGGATGAAGGTTCTATAATGACAATTAGGGTAGTCACCAATTGGCCAGGGCAATACTTATAAAGGAAAAATTTAATTAAGTCGGCGGCTTACAGTTCAGAGGTTCAATCTTTTGTCATGATGACAGGGAGCATGGTGGTGTGCAGGTAGACATGGTGCTAGAGAAGTAACAGAAAGTGGTCTCAGTTACTGGGTGGTATCCTGAGCACAGCAATCCTCAAAGTCTGCCCCCACAGTGACACATTTCCTCGAACAAAGCCACACTTCCAATATTGCTACTCCCTATGTGATTATGGGCACTAATTACATACAAACCACCATATTGATTTCCAAAGTGGAAGTCTGCACTTCTATGAGCAGTGGAGAAGTGTTTCCCTTGTTCCACATCCTCTCTGGCATGAGTTGTACTTGTGTTTTTGATCTTAGTCATTCTGAGAGTCATAAAATGGAATCTCAGTGTCATTTTGATTCACATTTCCCTGATGACTGAGGATTTCCCTGATGACTAAGGATGTTGAACATTTTTAAAAGTGTTTCTTGGCCATTTTGGTTTCCTTTGTTGAGAATTTTCTGTTTAGACCTGTGCCCCATTTAAAAAACGGACAATTAATTTATTGCTGTCTAGTTTTTTGAGTTCTTTATGTGTTTTGGAAATTAGCCCTCTGTCAAATGTGAAGTTGATGAAGATATTTTCTCCTTTTGTAGGCTGCCATTTTGTCGTTTTGACAGTGTCGTATGCCTTACAGAAAGTTTTGTTTATGTATTTAATAAATAATAAATTTATTAAATAATAAATCATTTAATAAATGAGTAAATTATTCATTTATTAATTGTCCATCTAAGTGCCTGTTCAATTGGTGTTCTGTTCAGGAAGTTGTATCCTGTACCAATGTGCTCAAGGCTATTTCCCACTTTCTCTTCTATCAGATTCATTGTATCTGGATTTATATTGACAAGATCCATCTGGACTTGAGTTGTGTGCATGGGGATAGATATGGGTCTATCTGCATTCTTTTACATGTAGACAACCAGCTATACCAGCATCATTTGTTGAAGATGCTTTCCTTTTCTCTATAGTATACGTTTGGCTTCTTTGTCAAAAATTGGTTGATCCTATCTCCTCCTCGAATAATTTGAGTAGGAATTTGCATATTAATTCTTTAATCTCCAAAGCCCAACCAGTCACTCAATAGTTTTGATCTTCATTGACATATTTCCATCTATGTCTACCTTCTCTCCCATGGTATTAGGCTCTCATCTTAGGGCTTTGAATGTTGGATTATTTCATCTAGCTCACAAGCACTCCTGACAGTTGTTAGGCCATGCCTCTGGTTCACTGTCTGTACTGCCGCTAGAACTATCTCTAAAAGCAGATCTGGTCCTCTTTCCCCACAGGAATGCTGGAGTGACGCCCCATGACTTTTGTGACTAAGTTCTTCATCTTGGATATCAAGGATGTTCATGGTTTTTGCTTCTCCAGACCTCAAAGCCACGGTGTCATTTAATTCTCTCTTGACCTTTGTCTTTTCTGTGTACCCCTTAATATTTCATCCGTGTGTATTTAGAGACCCCAGAACAAGTTGAGTCCTTTACATGTTTGAGCCTCTATACAAACTATTTTCTTAGCCTGGAATTCTAGTTTATTTCATACTTATCCATTTGTGGCTTTCCCCTCCCCCAGGACTGAAAATTGAAGTTACGGTCTCACGAATGTTAGGAAAGTTCTCTATCCTTAGTTATATCTCTAAAATGTCTTTTCATTTCATGTTTAAGACTAAGCTTAGTCTCCTTTGGTAGACTTCTTTCTCTTTCAAGATAGCCTTAGAAGGTTCTCATCTTTGCTGGTATCAGTATAACACAGACTGTATCTACTGTGTTGCAATTTCTTTAATGTCTGCCTGTGAGACGGGTATCTCTTGAAAGAAATAATTTTGTTTTAATCTTGCTATTCCCAGATCCCAGCACAGTGTCTGGTGTAAAGTAATCCATTAACTGTAAAACCACATTAAACATCCGTTCCTATAAGGGAAAATTACCGTGGTTTGTTCCTATACAGTGCTGGGGTACTAACTGCTCAGTTCCTTAGCAAATGTCTAAAAAAAGTAGAATCCATTTCTCTCTGGCACTGTCACCATTTGGGTAAACACAAATGACAGCATGGACTAATTCATTCACTCCAATCAGCTGTTGCGTGTGTCGCTGGCAGGACAACCTGCCCTTTCTTGTTTCATTTACGGGTGTTGTCATAGCTAAGCTTTATGCTATTTAGGAGAAATCACTTCAAATAGCTCCTGAGACAAGGCTTGATAATTTTAGTGACGGATTTATTATTTGAGCTATACAAAGCTACTGTGAAATGATAGCGAATAACTGAGCCTCAGGAAGTAATAATTACTTTCATTCTGCAATTTCAGATGATATAAGGTAAAAGTAACAGGAGCTGAAGTTTCAGACACTAAAGTGGCGTAAACAGGAAACAGGATGAGACAATGTCAATCAATCTAATGATTTTATTTCCTCAAAAAGCAACAGGGGTGATACTGTTATTTTGGACCTGAAGACAACGACTTATGGTATACAAGCTTGGCAAATTTTTTACCTCATACCCTTAAAGACTAACTTTTAATGTATCCCTGTCAGTGAATCCCGAAGAAATTTAGGCCAAGAGATATAAAATGTTAAATTTGTCATGTCTATCTAAATAATCTTCTTTGGAATTTGCAAGTCTGAGATCAGGGTGACAAAATGGTTCTGGTAAGGGCTGTTTTTAGAACTACAGGCCACTTACTTCTCCTGGTATCTTCCTATGGCAGCAAGGACTAGAAAGCTTTCTAATGTTTCCTTTATAAGGATGTAGCCACACCCAAAAGAAATCTAGCTCCCAACACATAGCCATAACATTGGTAATTATGATTCTAATGAACCTGGCAAGAGTGCAAGCGTTCAGTGATTTGCAGCTACTGAACGTTCTAAAGATCAGACATTGTACTTTATAAACAATCTACAGACATGGCTCATTAGTAAGTGCTTGCCACAAAGCCTGGCAATCAGAGGTTTATCGTGTGGATCCACTTGATGGCAGGAGAAAATTGACTCCTGCAAGTTGTCTACTTGGGGAGAGAGAGAGAGAGAGAGAGAGAGAGAGAGAGAGAGAGAGAGAGAGGTGAGGGAGACACACATGCACAAATAGATGCAGTAAAATCCATAGATACAACTCTTACCAGGGAAGCAGGCAGGGTAACTGCAGCTCTTCACTTCACCCTCCACTCCTCCAACTCCAACCCCCAGTTTCATCCCCAGCTCTGCATCAGATCACCTGGTACACTTAACGCCCTCCCTCCCTTCACCCACATCTCTAGCGAATCCCACAGATTCCTCCTTCTAACCTCCCTGCCCCTACTGTTGCTCTATTTCAGACCCACCTCCAGCAGGTACTTCTTGGGAAGTCACAGGCCACTCTGGCCAGAGAAGCAGGTAGGCTAATGGCAAATCTTCCGCTCTCCTCCGCTCCTCCAAATCCAATCCCTCAGTCTCACCTCAGCTTTGCAATAGTATACCTGCTGCTGCTTCCCTTCCCACAATGGCCTATCTGCAAGAACCAATGTACTTCTACTGTAGTGATATCTAAATCCCTTTTATAACTAAGTACCAGTTTATGCATCTAACTCTCAGATTATCTGCATCACAACTGCAGCCCATTGGTTTCTAGGTAAATGACATTGGAGGAGGAGCTGGTGAGGCAGAAGCAGACCTGGAAGCATGTCACCATCATCAAAGATGGAAATCTGAAGCACGGTTATTATTGAAGAAGTCTTGGCAATGGTCTGATATTTATGGCACTTAAGAGATCAGAGGCCTTGAAGCAGACCAATGACAAATGGCAATGAGCGTTTGCATGTAAAGGTGTGTGGGCAAAATATACTGAGTTACTGAGTGATGTGCTGTGCAGCTTCCAGTGTCATTGTGACAAATAAGTTTGTGATGGAGGGGTGGGAAGGACGGAGGAACAAAGCAATGCATACTTGCTGAAGAGGTCGAGCCAGGTTGATGTCAGAGGCTTAAGTTACCTTGAGATCCCATTTTGATATACATGATTTGTACTGTTACCTGAGGCCATGCTGATGTCTGTGATTCAACCTGCTGCCAGGGACCATGTTTTTGTCAATGGTCCTGCTGTAACTGTGGGTTATTTTGATGTCTGTGACCATTTGAAGGTCTTGTGGATATCTATGCCCTGTGCTGCTTCCTGAATCCATGTTGATATCCATGGGCCATGATGCTGCTGAGGGACCCCACCAGTTGCAACACTCAGAAGAACAGGCCCTTAACCGCACCAGGGAAGTACAACAGAGTAAACCCTGCTGGTCGTGCAAATATGGGTGAGCCAGCCCTGAAATTACGAGCATGGGAGGGCTGTCCTCATTACTCAGCTGTCTTGTGGTGGCATAGGCAGGGGACAATTTCTCTCTTCCCCCACCCCCATAGCATCTGGCAGGCAGAAGAGCTGGCCCTGTGATCATAAAAGTGGGGGAACCAACCCCATTAGCACGTATGGGTGAGTCAGCTGAGAAGTTGTAAGTGTGGGAGAACTGTCCCCATTTCACATGTGGCAAGCCAACCCTACAGCTGCCCAGCCCCAGACCCAAGGACATGACTTAGCTTTCTGCTGGAGCATGTGAAGGGACCTGACCTGCAGACCCAAAGCTTCAGGATCTCCACAACACAGGGCAAAAACAGGATGTCCAGGAAGAGCCCAAGCAAGTGCCAAGCATCGATACAGTAGTAGAAACCACAGACCTCAAACCATACCAATGACTCTTAATGAACACTTGCAAGTAAAGATATTACAGACAAAGGGTACATGGCATGACTCATGGTGTCACACTGCAATTTCTATGACAAGATTTAAAATTTTTTCTTTTTATTTTATATTATTATATTTTTCTCTTTCCTTTTTCTCTTAAATTTTGTTTTATTTGGAAGGTGTTTGGGGCAGAAGGCAGATGCAAAGGGACAGGGAAATGAATGGGATCAAGATACATGATGTAAAAGACACATGGAATAAGCAAAATAAAAAAGAACATGATGAAGATGGTTGTGGCTACACAAAATTAAGAACTGTTATCCCAGTTGATATCCCAGAGATGCCCGGGTTCGATTCCCGGTCAGGGAACCAAAAAAAAAAAAAAAAAAAAAAAAAAAATATCCCAGAGATGAACTATAAGAGAAGTGGTGATAGATTTACAAGAAAGCAGAGCACATGAGATTATTGTGTCAATGCACCAGGA
>NC_022031.1:21775120-21779980 GCF_000317375.1 Microtus ochrogaster | reverse complement strand
ATAACATTAGTCTATCACTGTACCAGAGAACAGAGATCATAACATTAGTCTATCACTGTACCAGGGCACTGAGGCAGTATAGTGCCATCTTTGGAAAACTCAGGCATGTGACTAAAACATTGCACAGTGACCTATTTAGTGTAAAATAGAATGTACTTCTCCTGTAGAAAAATCGAAATGCCATTTACAACCAAGTGAACTTTTTTGTTCTTACAATTCGGAAGTTCCTTGCATCAGAAGAGCATCATGTGTGTTCCCAGGTAGTGGGGTATCTGAGAACACAGTGGAGTTGGTAGGACTTTTACAATAGTAAGAACTTTGCTGTACCAATCAACAACACAGAGAAGTATTGTAAGAAAAGCAGTGATTGATTTGCAAGAAAGCAGAGCACATTAGATTATTGTAATATTGCCATTAGATAATTGTAAATATTCAATTACACTGATTGAATAAGAAGGGAATAAAGGAGCAGACCATAAAAATCTCTATCTTAGCCAGACACACCCTTTAATACCAGCTCTCAGGAGGCAGAGGCAGACATATCTTTGAATTTGAGGCCAGACTTGTATAAAGAGTGAGTTTCAAGAAAGCCAGGACTACATAGAGAAACCGTCTTGAAAAAAAAAAAAAAGAGACTCTGTAATTTTAGCAGTACACAGTGGTATCTTTAGAAAACACACACAGAAATGACTGAAACAACACACATGGTATATTTTAAAAAAACAAAAAGCAAATGAATGTCCTCTATTGCAGCAAACTCGACTCATGATACACAGCATCTTTCTAAGTGTTATTGACCACTTACATATCTTAATTGAAGCAATGTATATACAAATCAGTATTACTTATTTTCATTTGATTGTCTTTTGTTGTTGATTTCATTTACTTTTAAAAGGATGTATATATATTTGCCCATTATTTTTGAATGTTCTGGTAAGTGGCCTGGGCCTTCCAATGGGGCTCATGTCCTTATCCCCATGGCTGTTGTTTGTAATCTCTGAGTTAGTAGAAGAAATTTAGCAGCTGTGATTAAGTCTGAGACAATATCCGAATATTGGAAGACTATCACGGATTATGTCTGCGAGCCCACAGCAATAGCGCAGATCTTCGTTCATGAATGGAGGCAAGTGTCAGAGGGGAGGAAATGAGATAATAGAAAATGCCTGGAAGGATATGGCTTGGTAATGTCGGAAGGAGCCACAGGTGAGGCCTCTAGAAACTTTCACAGATAAATGCAGGTCTATCAACTTGTGGGTTTTTAACTCCTTATAGTCACTGGTGATCAGAGCTGCAAGATTATAATTTGTGTTATTTGGAACCATGAAGTGTGTAATAAATTCCTGTAACAGCAAGAGGAGAATGTCCAACAGATCTGAAGACAGGAAATGTATTTGCAAATCTAACGAGAGTTTCAGTGCTCTGACAGTAGGTGGCAGCATTGTCTCCATAGACAGTTCCTTCAAAGCAAAGATGTTTGGGATTCCTGAGCACCTTTCATAGACGCCCGCCTGCTCACGTCCTCCGTGCACCTCTCCTGCCAGTTCTCATAGGAAAGAACTGCTCTGATATCACAGCTTAGCAAACACATATTGGTGCAGATACAGTAGTTAGGAGGAAGGAAGCTTGTGAAGGCTTTTCAATTTTCTTGTAAAATCTAGTTAATGTTTCAGTAGAGGTCAGTACTGGAACACGGTAGAGGAAGGGTAAACTTTGAAAAACGGCAAATATGATGAATTCAGCCACACACTGGGGGCTTCCTGCATCACTTTCAAAAGCACCCGAGAAGTTTAACTTGTTTTAAATAACAAATATGTTTTAGCAAATGTATATCTCTTTTTTTTTGTTAGTAATTTTTATGAAAGTATAACTTACATGCAATAAGATACACTTCTTTTAAAGGATGAAATCAGTAAGTTTTGTCAAATGTATGCATCCTGAAATGCCACTCATATCACCCTGGAAGCTCTGTCAACTCCTCTTTCTTGCCTTCTACCACCATACCCCAGCCCAGGAAACCCATTTGCTTTGCCAGAGTAAAGTAGTTTCTTTGGGATATCAATTACATTTTACATTCTGTTGTAAGATACCCTTATGTCTATGTCTTGCTTAATTCGTTGATGAATAAAGCTGTTTTGTCCAGTGGCTTAGCAGAGTAAACAGGCAGAAAATCCAAACAGAGATATAAAGAGAAAGTAGGCAGAGTCAAGGAGATGGATGCCAGAATATTAATGATAAGCCACGGCCTCGTGGTGATACATAGATTAATAGAAATGGGATAATTTAAGACGTAAGAGCTAGCTAGAGAGATGACTGAGCCATTGGCCAAACAGTGTTGCAACTAATATAGTTTCTCTGTGTTTATTTCAGTCTGAATGGCTGCTGGACTAGGCAGAACAGAAACTTCCATCTATGAATGGCACCCAAAAGTTTGGCAAAAATTTTTACCAAAAGTCTGAGAAAGTTTTAAAAAAGAAACGCTTCTAGTCACACAGATTGGGAGTCAATTGCAGTTTCTTGGTAGTCACTTTAAAAAAAATTTTTTGATAGGCTCTGCTGTCAGCGAGCAGAAGTACAACTTCTTTAAGAGATGGCTTCCTGGTTCATACTGGCAGCTTGAACAGCTCTGGCTCTTTTGAGATGTCCTGCTAAGGAACATTAAAATGAAATTTGTGAGCAGCATGCTACTAGTTGCTTAATGGAGACATAGACCTGCTGTGTCCCTGGAGCTGGAGCAGTGAGCATGGCTCACCTCCACCTCTGGACTGGGTGGGGCCAACAGGCAAACCTGCAGTATTCGTCCTAGCCACAGCTGCTTGGCATTAAAAAGTGCTCCTGGTCAGACAAGGATTATAGATACACAGTAAAGACAGATTCAAATGAAAAAAAAAATCTAAACACTTTACAGTTAGTTTAAAAATATATGTAGGCTTGGGAGAGAAAAGAGAAAGGATACGTTAAACTATGGTTTGTTCTTAAGATGGGGGAATGCTATGAGTATTCCATTGCTGTAACAAATCACGTCCCCACAAATTCATTACTATGTTAGCTACATATGGTTTTAATATTCCTCTCTGTCCTTCTGGCTCTATACATTCAGTCCATCTTGTACTGTGCTTTACCTGAGATAAAATTCCAATCCCTAAAAACTGAACATTTATGTCCCGAAGAGGCCAATTTGGATGTCATGATTCTGATGAGATTATTATAACACCCACACCTGTGTCTACCAGACCTTCAATGATAAGGTCATTTATTCATATTTTTATAAGGATAGAACTTCTTTATTTTCTTGCTATCAGATGGGCCCTTCACAATTTATTAGCAAGCACATATTGGCACTTATACATTCTTTGAGTTATGCTGGATAAAAGGATTTTATGGTGACTGAATCCCAGTATCTTCTTCAAGGAAATCTTTACTCAGAGGAGTAGTAAGTGGATGGGGAATGATGGGGAATGGAGCCAACAGGCTAGAGCATGATGGGAAGATGGTGGAGAAGGACAGCAGCATGGGAAAAGGAGTGGAAGGAGAATAGGGCCATATTATTTAAATTTTGCAGCCCCAAATATATAATTTATTAGCTTTCCACCCACATACATTATTTTCCAAGAATATTTTAACTTCAAAGAAAATTAATGTTACAAGCTCTTTGTTCTAGGAAAATATTTTTTTTAAAGTATATTAAACTGACAGGTATAAAGTATTCATTCAGTTGTTAAGCATTTAAATATATATCTGCTGGCTATTTGTTTGCCTTCACTTGAAGGCTAGGCATATACTTCATTAATTGCTATAATTGTTGATACAAAATAGTTATTTGTAAACTATTTGTGTTTGTTGTGTGAACTTTGAGAATCAAAGCCAAATGTAGGCTCTTACACATTAGGTGAGAGTTGCACCACTGAGCTTCATCTCTAGGCTTAGTATTTCTTTAAACTTTTCCATTTTCTTGTCAGAATTCATGGGAAGAGATCTATTAAGACCCCCTTCTTCTCTTTGTTGAGGGGGTTCATATGTTCCCATAAGGTTCCCAGCCAACATTGAGTTCTGAAGAGCACACATGAGTTCCAGATCTCTAGATAAGCAGAACTATTTGGCTGTAGATGACAGCCTAGGATTGAGTCACAGAAGTGCTTCTGGATCTTCTGAAAGAAAATTTAGCTTTTCTTTTTTTTCCCTGGTTTGGGTGGAAACTTAAACTATGGTCTTAACAAATGCCAGGGAAGTACTCTACCACTGAGCTACACAGCCTCAGCTCTGAGAAGTAGTTTGGATGTTCATAGCTATATTCCAGAGGAAAGGCGTGTCTTGTGATGCCCGTTGTGGGTTCCAAATACAGATAAGACTAGACCAGCTCATTTCAACAGTGTGCCCTGTGTCTGCACCTTGGAGCAATCCATGTATGTGTGTGGAACTGTGCCTTATGCTCTGGGTATGGGAAGAAGGAAGGAATCTGCCTTGACAAATTTGATTGGTGCAAATATACTCTCTGTCAATTGTCTGCCACACAGTTCAAGTATGCTAGGTCAGGGCAAACTTAAGAAGACAAAGTCCGTCACGCGGGAGACCGGGGTTCGATTCCCCGACGGGGAGCCAAAAAAAAAAAAAAGAAGACAAAGTCCCAATCTTTTTCCTCCTTTGTTACATAGAAATGGCTATCAGGGTGCCACTTGCTTGACTATAAACAACATGGGCTTGATACAAGAAGGGACTCATCATTTCTCAGTTCTCATGTGTATAAATAATAAAAGAAATATAATTTCAAATGACATGATGGGGAACAAGCCAAGCTAATTACTTTTTAAATGAGATGAAAACGCTGACTGTGATCATATAGGTAACTTTCTGCTTTCATGACAG
>NC_022031.1:21762670-21774959 GCF_000317375.1 Microtus ochrogaster | reverse complement strand
TATTCACCAAGGTGCAAATGTGTGTATAATATGCATACAAGTGTGAGCCCATGCGTGTACAGGTCAGAGGATAATCTATAGTATCATTACTCCAAAGCTATTGACCTATTTTTTGAGACAGGGTCTTTTGCTGGAATGGTACTTGCCAAGTAGGCTAGACTGGCTAATCAGTGAGGCTCAAGGATCCTTTTGTCTCCTTCTCCCCAGCACTGGGATTACAACTGTTTGCCACCTTGAATAGATTTTTTATGTCATTGATCCTTGGAACTGAACTCAGGTCCTCCTATTTGTGTGGTAAGAGCTCAACCAGTAAGCTGTCCCCTCCATCATGGAGTTCTTTGTGAACCTTTGCAATACTTCCTGAGGCAGAATTTGAACAAGTACCTTCCTTGCAGGTGCTTGAGTTTCCTTTTCGGAAGTTAGAATGAAAAACTCCTAGCATGTTTATGACGTTTATGAGCTATGCGGCCTCCCACATTGAAGCTAAGATTATCATGAATGAATGCCATGTCCTATAAAACCTTAATAGCTGATCCCAGAGCTTTCCAGAACACGTGCCAAGGTACTCAATGAACCTTGGTATTATTAGGCAGTCCTGTAGAAAAAAGGCATTCTTTTAAATCTGATGACTGTGGAGAGGCAGGAGTTCATTTAACATTAAGCTTGTATTTAGTAAACAATGCTCTTTAGCTGGAGCAAACAGAATACTTTACATTCTGTTAATGGCATATATTTAAAATTGAAGATAATTTAAGCTAGGAAAATGATCATTCTACTTCAGCATATGAAGTCAATCTCATGTAGACTATTACAAAAACGATTGAAAACCATGGTATGGTAGAGTTGACCTTACTGAATGAGCTTCTACCTTTTTTGTCTTTCATGCTGGTGTCTTTGGAAGCTTCTGGCTATTTCTTTATGGCTTTATATTTGTTGACTTGTTTAAAAAACACTTGTGCATAATATGGAAGGAGACATATTTTACTTAAGAGAAATATGATCAAGGCCAGATGGAAATTGTTTTGTGAACATCAGTATGTGGAACAGAAAGTTCTTCCATTTTTTGATTGGTTTTTAAGTAAAGGAAGTTAGAATTGGCCACAGTAGTACCCCAGAGTTACTGGATATTTATTACTAAGTTTGGACATATGTGGTTAATAATCTTGCTTGCCAGTTTGATGACATTTAGAATCACCATGGAAACAGACTTCTGGCATATCTGTAAGGGATTGTTCTAGATGAGGTGATGTGGGATGTCCTTCTGTATATGTGTTGCTTTTATTGCTTGATGAATAAAGCTCTTTTGGCCAATGTCTTAGCAGAGTACAGCCAGGTGGGAAATCTGAACAGAGAAAGATTGAGACAGCAGGCAGAGTTAAGAAGATACCATGTAGCCACTGAAGGAGAAAGATACAAGAACATTACCAATAAGCTACAGCCTTGTGGGGATCCATAGATTAATAGCATTGGGTTAATTTAAGATGTAAGAGCTAGCTAGGAATATGCCTGAGCCATTGACCAAACAGTGTTGTAATTAATATAGTTTCGGTGTGATCATTCCAGGCTGGGTGGCTGGAAAATGAAAGTTCAGTCTCTGTTTAGAGTGAGGTTAATTGGGGTGGGAGACTTCCCTTAAGCCTGAGCTGGAGTCTTGGACCTCACACACAGGAGAATGGTAGCTGAGTGAAAGTGTTTGCCTCTGGTTCCTGACTGCATGGGCAATGTGATCAGTTGCCTTCTGTCCCCAACAGTTTGCCTTCCCCAGTCATGCTGCACGGTATCCTTCTAGACTGTAAGCCAATATTTTCCTTGAGTAGCTTTTGTCAGATATTTTGTTACGGCAACAAAAAACACCACAGGAGCTTCTGCTCATGACTAGGGCAGTTATCTTCTCACGTATATGGGACTTCAGACGGAAGTCTGAGTTGAGACTGCAGTCTTGGTCTATGGTACCCCATAGGTAAAGATTTGGGAATTATGGTGGGAGAAAAGGTTGAGTTACAGAAATGGGCAGGAACACATAGGGATGAATGGAGAGAGAGAGAGAGAGAGAGAGAGAGAGAGAGAGAGAGAGAGAGGGAGGGAGGGAGGGAGGGAGAGACTGACTGCCGGCTGCCACATGGCTCTTTTGCAGGTGGAGATTTCCATGAGTTTTTAGAGGAAAGTCTTAGCCATAGAGCAGAATAAGAGTTACCAGGGAACCACAGTCATCCAGAAATTAAAATAATGATCTAGAAAGTCACAGGTGAGGGCAACAGAGGGAGGAGTTTAGAGAAAAGAGAGAGTAGCTTGCAAGTGGAGAGGAGGAAGAGAGTATAGACAAGAGTTCAAATCTGATCACTGGGGAGATGTGCCATTCTCCTTGTGTAGATGAGCACCAGGGTCATGTGAGAAGGACTCCATTTCCTGAGAGGATTTCAGGGAGGCTGTGTCTTCCCACAGAGCTAATACAGCGCTATACAGAGCTTTGTTCCGTATAGAGGTGAATGAACACTTAGTGATGAGGTGAAGACTTTGAAGGATGTTTCTGATGGTGAACGGCCAGCTCCAAAGGGCACATAGGAGGATTCCTGGAAATAGATATAAAGGAAGTTGGGAAAATAAAAGAGAAACAATGAATTCAGAGTCTTTGAGAGATAAGAGGCTGAAAGATACGCGAAGGATGACTGAAGACCAGAGGTTCCAGTCCAGACTGACTAAGGGGAGAGACATGTGTGAGTTTAAATGTCTCAAATACATAAAAGTGCTGTCCTGCGGGCAGAGAATTTGCATTTCAGGAGCTACACTTTATCTCTCATGAGAGGTGGAATGTAGAAGGAAGAGGCTCATTTTCTGAGGAAAGTTGGGGGCTCCACTTCTATCCACGCTGGGGTTCAGAGTGTGTGTCCTTCATCTGATCCTCTGGTGATGTCAGATGTTCTGACTGGCAAGTGATCTCAGGGGCAAGCCTGTCTTCACCTCTTCAGACATAGGATAACAAACAGATGCTACTGTCCCTGGCCTGTTTTTTTTTTGGGGGGGGGGTGTGGGAACCTATATCAGGCCCTCATGTTTCCCAGGCAACACCTTACTGATCATGTCATCTCCCCAGTTTTTAATCAGTGGTGTTTCCCGCCACCTGAAGATTTACTTTTGTTACTTTTAAATGTATGTGTGAGTGCAGATGGGTCCAGAGAGTATATGAGAGCATCAGATCCTACATTAGTTATTTTCTGTTCCTATAACAAATTTCCCTGACTATGGCAGTTTGTATGGGGAGTTTATTATTTTGGCTAATTGTTCCAGAGGAATCTGAGTCTACCATGGCAGTGATGGTAGACCTGGTAGCAGCAGCATGAAGCTGAGAGCTCAGACCTTGAACCTGAAGCATAATCAGAGAGCGAGGGAAAGAGAGAGAAGAGAGAGAGAGAGAGAGAGAGAGAGAGAGAGAGAGAGAGAGGGAGAGAGAGAGAAGAGAGAACTGAAGTGGTGTGAGGCTTCTTTAATTCTCCAAGCCTGTCCTCAGTAACATGTCTCCTTTGGCAAGGCCACACCTCTGAAGCCTCCCCCAAATAGTACCATCAACTTGTGACCAAGTATTCGAATACTGAAACCTATGAGCAACTTTTCTCATTCAGACCACCACCGATTTTCTTAGGGCTGGAGTTATAGGAAACTGTAAGCTAGTGATGTGGGTGTTAGGAACTGAGCTCAGGTCCTCTGCAAGAGCAGTATGTGTTCCTAACTAATCTAAATCTCCCTAGAATCTAGTCAACGGATAACAACAGTAAATTTTTCTAGATGTATATTATTCCACGAGGAGTATGTTAAAATTGTTTAAAATTTGCTATATATTACATTTTCCTGTCTGCCAAGCGTCCACCTTTTCATTGTTTGGGATGTTTTCATTGAAGGTATTTTTTATTTATTGTTTACATATGGATCTTACTTGACCCTGGGACTTATTGTGTAGACCAAGTTCATGTTGAACTTGTTAGGCTTCTGTCTAACAAGCTAGGATTGCAGGTATATAGGACCATGCCCAGATTATATTTTTAATCCATTTATTTCTTTTCAGAACTGACTCAAACCAAGTGCATTACATAGAGATATGGGCTAACCATGAACATGAGATTATAAATATTAATAAAATGGACAGTCTTACTGTATTTAGCTTTTTTCACAAGCCTTTCAAGGTGTATCCATGTTGTAGCATGAATCTATATTTCATTTCTTTTTATAATTACATAATGCTTTCCATGTAAATATATCATGGTTTGTTTATGCCATTCATCAGTTGATAGAAATCTAGGTGTTTTCTTCTTTTAGTTATTAGAGCATTGCTGGTACTTACACAGTTTTATTTGAATATCTGTTTTCAATTCTTTTGTGCATATACTAAAAGTAGCATTTTCTAGGTTATATGGTATTGCTATATAAGCCTGCCTGATTTTTATATTCATGATTTTAGTTATATGCCTTTTGATGGTTTTGATTCATACGTCATAATGACAACTGCTAAGCATCATCTGGAATGCAGATTTGTGCATCTTTTATTTCTTTTGGTGATGTATCTATAAAATGTTTTTTTTTCTTTTTCAAACTGATATTTGTTTGCTGTGGAGTTGTAAACATTTTGTGCCTTCTGGGTATAATTTGCAAATATTTTCTTCCATTATACAGGTTTTATTTTTATTTTATTCATCTGTCATAATGTTTTCTTCTTGATGGATACAACCACACAATGTCTCCTTTAATTTCCATGAAACATTGTGTGTATGAGAGAGAGAGAGAGAGAGAGAGAGAGAGAGAGAGAGAGAGAGAGAGTAATGTTTAGCATGGTTATAGCTACTCTAGTTTTCATTTGACTTCTGTTTTGACATTTTGTACATTTGAGTACTATTTGATAATAAATACTATTCTGACTTATTTACATTTAGGGATCTATACATGCCCTTCTTATGCAGAATATGTAGCTAAAGCATTATAATAAGTCCATTTTTTCAATTTCTAATTCTGACCGCCTGGCAAGTATAATTAATTTACGTAAGTGTAAATAATGATAAGGAAAGAATGACATCTTTAATTTTACAATTCAAAATCTTTTGGTCTTTTTGTCCTTTTTTCTCCAAAGATTTTTTTCTTTTTAGTTTTTCAACACAGGATCTCTCTGTGTATCTCTGGCTGTACTGAACTCACTCTGTAGACCAGGATGGCTTCGAACTCACAGAGATCAGCCTGCCTTTGCCTCTCTGAGTGTCGGGGTTAAAGGCGTGTGCCACCACTGCCCAGATCAAAGATATTTTCTTAAGAGCATTTAATATTGCACTTTATAGGCAGGTGGGTGCTTATTAACTGTATAAGTGTCCGTCTTGCCTATGCCTACTGACTGGCATTTGGAGGCATAGAACATGAACATGTCTTGTGCTTTGTTTTCTATAAAATAAACTGGTAGCATTGATACACCATACTGACCAATGGATACACAGAGATAAATTCAGAGCCAGGGAAATTATTTAAAGAAAGGCTGTGGTTGATTTTTCTCTTAAGAAATGCTTAGACGTCTTAACATTTTCGTGCTGGTGGAAACTGCAGTAGGTGATAATATGTTTTTTTGCCATTTCTATAAGCAATCATCTGAGTACAGGAGGCAGTAGGGCATGCAATGCTGTGAACTTCTGGCTCTCTCTGCAACAGTTCTCACGCAGTATCCCTTGTTTCCATGAGGTATTTTGTTCATCGTGTAAGAAATTGCTCCCTGGCAAACACTGAGCTGATCAGCTGGTAACTGAAACTTTCAGCTGTTACAAAAAGACATTTCCAGGATGAGTTTGTTGCTAACCTGTTATATAGATCTCCCTGATGTCTTTGTCAAGAATGGGCATCGCAGCTTCAGAAGGAAATGTTTTGACATTTACACCTGATGTTTTGCAATCATCGAAATGGAAAACATGTGTGGAAAATGGTACTATGCCTTCAGCATTGCACAGCCTGCCTCGCAATGGTTTTCAATGGAAATCAATGGGCCTTTCAGATTTGGTTTGGAAACCTCTGAATTTATTTTCTTTATAATTCAAAAATATGCTTCTGTTTTCTTTTTATTGGGGATGTTGTGCTGGTTAGTTTTTGTCAACTTGGCATAAACTAGAGTCCCTTGGGAAGAGGGATGTTCAGTTGAGGAACCGGCTCTTTCAGATTGGCCTATGGGCATGTCTCTGGTAATTTTCTTGATTAATGACTGACATGGGAGGCCCCAGCATATTGTAGGTGGTGCTGTCCCTTGGGAATGTGGCCCTGGGTTGTAGAAGAAAGCTGTCTGAGCAAACCACGAGGAGCAAGCCAGTAAGTGGCACTCCCCCATAGTCTCATCTTCAGTTTATATCTCCAGGCTCCCGGCTTCCTTTTTTTTTTTTTTGGTTTAAAGACAGGGTTTCTTTGTGTAAAGACCCTGGCTGTCCTGGAACTACTCTTGAAGACCAGGCTGGCCTCAAACCCACAGAGATCCACTTGCCTCTGCCTCCTGAGTGCTGGGAGTAAAGGTGTGCACCACCACCGCCAGGCACCCTGGGTTCCTTTGATAATGAACTATAATTTGTAGGGTGAAACAAAGCCTAGGGGTAGATATTGATCCACCAATATGTGCCCACTTATGCAAGCTTGGCTATATGTTACAAAGCTTCCATAACTTTTCTAAAATAGTGCCACCACTGGGGCCCAAGTACTTAAATATGTGATCCTGTGGGAGACACTTCACACTCGTATGATAGTAGATTCCTCGAAGAAGTAGTAAGGATCATGTCCGTGGACATAGGATAACCTCTGATTCTCCTAAATGCCTTAAGAATTTGTCTGGTTTAAAATTCAAGTTTTAGAATTTCTGTGGCATGTAAAATTTAAAGTAGTTTTGCAGTAACCCGATGTGACATAAAAGAGACTGTCCGGGAACATAAAGGGAGTATGAGATCACAGAGCCTAATTGTTTATAACGAAGAGAAATGCAGAGGACAGGAGGAGTCCTGCCCCTCTAGAAGCACAGGTTACCACCATCAGTCTGGCCACATAAACAGCATGCCATCATTGAAGCAAATGGACTTAAGTAACACTCAAAGTGGATAGTTATTTGAATGTATAAATAGACCCTTAGCCTTATTTCAAAGGTTGTTGTTTATTTAGACTTCAGTCAATTCTTATAACATTGTGCAATTCTAACACGATTGCCAAATACCACGGAAAAAGTATTCTAGGAAAGAAAAATAATTTATTGTTTTATGGTTTAATTTAATAAAGGACATCACAAATTCATTGGAAAATACCCTGGGTACAGCAATGACATTTTTCCCCCCTTGCTAACTCCATAATCGAATGCCCTCTGTGGTAAAGGTAAACATTTTCAAACATATGTTCCCGTTTGAGTGGTTCATGGACAAGTCCTGTATGTGTTCATCAGTATTGATATTAGTACACCGTTTCATAACATGGGAAATACTACCAACTTGAGGAATAATTTATTAGTTAATACTGTGAAACATCATTCTTATATCTTGTTTTCATTTTAATGATGTGTTCAGCATTAATTAAAACAAAAGTTACTACCATCTTTATCTCTGAGACTTTCCTATGATGAAAGCATCCAGGGTGATTTCAATACATCAGTTAATCAGTTTTCCTTCCCAGCCATCAAGCTGATACCTCTTGTATAAGTAGCTTAAGTCAACCAATGAGCAGAAATGGAATCTCAGCCTTTTTTATGCTTGACATTTTTCCTGCTTGCATTCTTGTTGTTGTTTAAAGTTAGATGGCTCATGGAGGAACACTTTCTGACTTGGTGGGTTATAAAAAAGAGAAAGATATGAATTTTGGGTGGGGCCCATATTAGGGATGTGGGGGAGCTGTGGAAATTGTGTACACATATAAAATTGTAAACAATACAGAAACAATGATATGCCTCATGTGCTTCCTGTATTAGGTCCAGAACATGCTTTCAAAGTCGTTATTTATAGAACAGAGGAAGGGAAGTCACTGTTGGGGGTTAGGGTGTGAGGAGCACACATGGACAGTTTTCTGTTTGTGGTGAAGTTCCAGGGTTTTCTTTGTCTTTTCTTTTTGCACCCTATCCTGACCCACACTGCTGTTAAATACAGCAAGACCAATCTTTAAAGAGAAGCAAACTGTGAAGTTAGGTGCCAGAGGAGTGTCACATTGGCTAGAACACTTTCAGAGTCCCTTGTAAATCATGTGCATGTTTCTTATTAAGCAAAGAACAAATGCTTTGTGGTTTGGTATACTGAGTAGGACAGGCACAAAATGCATTCAGAAATGAAGACTTTGTTCTCTAGGGGTGGCAAAACATTTCTACTAGTCTTTACCAGTTTCTTTGTAAACAAACTGTTTCCTCATATTGGTTAACATTTTAACAGAATTCCCAGTAATAGAAAATAATTCAGCATTCCTGTGTCCTGTGTTGAAAAGTGTTAATGGCAACAGGTCTAAAGAAATTTTTTCAAGTGGTGGAACATTCTGAATTTTGTTTACATGATGGCAACAGGTCTAAAGAAATTTTTTCAAGTGGTGGAACATTCTGAATTTTGTTTACATTAGCAAATTCATTGATAGAAACATTAAAATGCTTTTTATTACATTTTTAAAATTTACTGAGTATATATATATGTGCCAGGGCTCAAGGGTAAGGCAGAGGTCAGCTTGTGGGAATTGATTATCTCCCACCATGTGGGTCCCTGACTGGAATTAAGTGGTCTGGTTTGTTGGCAAGTACTTGACCTGCTGAACTCCCTCGCTGACTGTTTGTTTTTGCCAAATCAGCACAAGCTAGGGTCATTTGGCAGAACTCAGAGAACCTGAATAGAGAAAGTACTTAAATCACGTTGGCCTGTAGGCAAGTCTGTGGATATTTCCTTATTTAACAACTAATGTGGGCTGACCGAGTCCGCTGTGGGCAATGCCTCCGCTGGGCAGGTGGTCCTGGATTGTATAAAAAAACAGATCGAGTCAGTCATGGAGAGCAACTTTCCTCTATGGTCTCTGTTTCAATTCCTGCCTCCAGGTTTCTGCCTTGAGTTCTTGCTATGACTTCCCCTAATGTAAGTTGTAGGATGAAATAAACTGGTTGCCTTTTACCATCATATTTATCCCAGCAACAAAAACAAACAGAGACACTGGCCCATGCAAACACCGTTTTTAAAGGTCTTTGATTTGCAGTCATAGAATAGATTCATTTTATTGAATTAAGTTATATCTTCGTGATGTAAGTTTAAAAAGTGCAGATTTTCAGATAGTACATATAGTGCTTGTTTCGCTAAGAGTGAGGAAATGGAAAGAGGAGCAGCTCCTCCCACTTTTGCCTGGCAATCATGGTGGCCACCTATCTTTGTCACTGCCCCAGATGTGGATGCATTTCTCACCAGGCATTAGGTGGCTCTTCTTGTTGGCCAGAGCTTGTGGGGCTGCAAACCGCTGAGTGTGCTGAGTGGCAGCCTGCATGTACAAAGCTGCTTTGCTGCTGGTTGATTCAGAAGGCCCCTCTCCGTTTTCACAGAAGCACTCTCTTTACGGTGAGGCTCTAAGTTCTTCCACTAAAAAAATTGAATTCATTGAACTTATGTTCTCTTTGTTTTGAGGTGAAATAATAAAACAAATTTAGGGTTTTCTCAAATAATAAATTAAAAATTTAACTATCAAAGGTGTTCCAGAAAATTATAAGTACACAGCTATTTTTGGTGAAGGAGTAACCATCCATCAGAACCTGGAGACTTGACATTGATCTTCAGAAGAGAATCACAGAATAAATACATAAACTTCCTCTGTATTATGTTATATAGTCAAATATATTATATTACACAGTCATTTGTAATTTCATTACTAGCAATAAAATACTTTTATGTCCAAGTTGATAACACTGATTGATTATTCACAGACTAAGAATGAACTTTTCTCTTCCATAATCTCAAAGCACTGAAAGCAAATGCACTGAATGAGCAGTAAAAATCTTTGGACAAATTATTATTGATTCTCAGCCTCAAAAAAGAACAGAAGGTCATTTGTCTTCCAAATCGTTGATGCGTGTGTGCATGTGATATGACCCAAACTTTCTGTTTCTGTCTATCTATACATGTATCAATTTATATTTCTATCTTTCTGTCTCCTGTATAGGGAAAAGAAAATTAATTTCTTTCTATTTTGCGGATTTCGCACTAATTCCATAGTAGAGTTTTACATTAAATAATGTTTGATTTTAGTTTGATAATATTTACCACAGGTAACAGTGGAGAAAAATTGACTTCTCTCTAAGTCTGCAACACAGAGAGCTATTATTATTATTATTATTTTTTTGAATTTTCGAGACAGGGTTTCTCTGTAGCTTTTGGTTCTGGTCCTGGAACTAGCTCTTGTAGACCAGGCTGGTCTCAAACTCACAGAGATCCGCCTGCCTCTGCCTCCTGAGTGCTGGGATTAAAGGCGTGTGCCACCACCGCCCTGCCTCAGAGAGCTATTATTGATGTAGTGCGAATCTCTTCACCTTTCCTCACTGAGCAGTAGACAGGCAAAGCTATAACACATCGTTGGCTCAGATATCATTGCCTTGAACTATCATTATTTTTCCCAGTACTTGTTATTATATTACTAACAATAAACCATTTAAGATATTCTACTACCTATTTTTATTTGACTTGATCTTTTAAAATATATGTATAGTTTTTGAGACAGGATTTCTCTGTAGCTTTGGAGCCTGTCCTGGAACTAGCTCTTGTAGACCAATCTTTTTATTTTTAAATGATGTATTACATGCATTTGTTTATGTGTGAGTATGAGCATGAGCACATCAGGGCAAGTGTTGATGGAAGCTGGAGGGTGTGTAGTATCCCCTGGAGCTGGAGTTATAGGAGGTTGTAGGTTGCCTGATGTGGGAGCTGGGAACTGAACTTGGTGTGTCTGAAAGAGCAGAAAGCACTCTTAAGTACTAAGCCATCTCTCCAGTCCTTTGACTTATTTGTTAAACAGGGAAACAAATGTAAAGTTCTCAGCCAGTGGTAGTGGTGCACACCTTTAATCCCAGCGCTTGGGAAGCAGAGGCAGGAGGATCTCTGTGAGTTAGAGGTCAACCTGGTCTACAGAGTAAGCTCCAGGACAACCAGGAATACACAGAAAGAAACATTGTCTCTAAAATCAATCAATCAAGCAAGCAAACAAGCCAACAACAACAACAACAACAACAACAAAAAAAACAAAACAAAAACCCACAACCAAAACCAACCAACCAACCAAAACCAAAAAAAGTAAAGTTCTCTTCCTCTGATAAGAACTTCAAAATATAAAATGATTAAAGATTGAGCAAGTATTTACATGTGTCATTGTAGAGTAAAAAATAGAGCAGGGCAGAGCCTGGTGGGGAAGCCTGCGATCTTTGCTTTACGGTATCAACAAGAAGAACCATTTGGTTTGCAGAGCAAGTTAAGAACCCATAAGGACAACTTCATAAATCTTCTCTCAAAATGAAAAGTAGAAATGGGTTGGGGAAATATATCAGTGGAAGAGCACTTTTCTGTCATATGTAAGGGTTCAGGTTGAGGCTCCAGGACCCTGCCTCCAAATAAATACAATAAAAGGTAGCAAAGGAAAGACTGGACATTTGGAGCAACTCACCTGGAAAAAACCCTGAAATAGCAGAAAAGCATGAGAAGTACTTACTTGTGGTATTATAACATCTTTTTAATTTTAAAAATGATTTTATTGAGCTATATATTTTTCTCTGCTCCCTTACCTTCCTCTCCCCCCCCCCACTTCTACCCTCTCCCATGGTCCCCACACTCCCAATTTACTCAGGAGATCTTGTCTTTTTCTATTTCCCATGTAGATCAGATTCATGTATGTCTCTGTTAGGGTCCTCATTGTTGTCTAGGTTTTCTGGGATTGTGATTTATAGGCTGTTTTTTCTTTGCTCTATGTCTTAAAGCCACTTATGAGTGAGTACATATAATACTTGTCTTCCTGGGTCTGGGTTACTTCACTCAAGATGATGTTTTCTAGATCCATCCATTTGCCTTCAAATTTCAAGATGTCATTATTTTTTTCTGCTGTGTAGTACTCCATTGTGTAAATGTACCACATTTTCCTTATCCATTCTTTGGCTGAGGGGCATTTAGGTTGTTTTCAGGTTCTGACTATGACAAACAATGCTGCTATAAATATAGCTGTGCACATGTCCTTGTGGTTGCCATCAAAGGCCACAAGATACCCAGTGTCTGGACTGTCACCTGTGCCCATGTAGGTGTCTAAAAGCTGTGCCGCTGCCATG
>NC_022031.1:21761074-21762570 GCF_000317375.1 Microtus ochrogaster | reverse complement strand
CATCCATTTGCCTTCAAATTTCAAGATGTCATTATTTTTTTCTGCTGTGTAGTACTCCATTGTGTAAATGTACCACATTTTCCTTATCCATTCTTCGGCTGAGGGGCATTTAGGTTGTTTTCAGGTTCTGACTATGACAAACAATGCTGCTATAAATATAGCTGTGCACATGTCCTTGTGGTATGATTGAGCATCCTTTGGGTTTATATCCAAAATTAGAATTGCATGATCTTTAGGAAGGTTGTTTTTTTAATTTTCTAAGAACTTGCCACACTGATATCTGAAGGGGCTTCACAAGTTTGTACTCCTACTAGTAATGCAGGAGTGTTACTCCACATCTTCTCCAGCATAAATTGTCATCAATGTTTTCTTACAGGTGTAAGATGGAATCTCAGAGTTGTTTTGATTTGCATTTCTCTGATGGCTAAGGATTCGAACATTTCCTTAAGTGTCTTTCAGCCATTTTAGATTCTTCTGTTGAGAGTTCTCTGTTTAGGTCTGTACCCCACTTTTTCTATTGGATTATTTGCTCTTTTGATGACTAATTTCTTGAGTTCTTTTCTTGGGTATATTTTGGAAATCAACCCTTTGTTCTATGTGGGGTTGGTGAAGATCTTTTCCCATCCTGTAGGCTGCCATTTTGTCTTGTTGATAGTGTCCTTTGCTTTACAGAAGCTTCTCAGTTTCAGGAGGTCCCATTTATTAATTGTTTCTCTCAGTGGCTGTGCTACTGGGGTGTTATATTTAGGAAGTGGTCTCCTGTGCTAATGTGTTCAATTGTCCTTCCACTTTCTCTTCTATAAGGTTCAGTGTAGATGGTTTTATGTTGAGGCTTTTGATCAATTTGGACTTGAGTTTTGTGCATGACGATAGATATGGATCTATTTTCATTCTTCTACATGTTGATAGCCAGTTATGCATACACTATTTGTTGAATATGATTCCTTTTTTCCATTTTATATTTTTTGCTTCTTTGTCAAAATTCAGGTGTTCGTAGGTGTGTGGGTTGATATATGGGTCTTTGATTTGGTTCCATTGGTCTTCCTGTCTGTATTGATGCCAGGTGTTATAACATCTAAACAGAAAGGGAGTGAATACTTTGAAAAGGAAAAGACAAGCTAAAGTTGAGCAAAAATTTACTGAAGTAGTTTTGACTGTAAGAGGCATAGAAAGCAACTGAAGTGGGGGGGGGAGGGGGCGGGGCATAATGGGAAGTCCCTTAGAGTACTCTCTCTCCTTTCCCAGAGCAAACAAACATACACTGCCCCTAGATTCTGAAGGAGCGTACCCAAGTGGTGAAACCAAACCAGGAATAAAACAGCTTCCACTCTGACTTGCAATCTTTGTTTTCAGTGTAAAAGAACCTCCTTTCTTTAACTTTTAAATTAAGGTGCTCAAGACTGCAGCACTACTTGGTTGCTAGTGAGGGAATAAAATATTCTAGAAGAAGATGTCTTCTCCAAGGCTTCAAATGATTTCTTTTTTTTTTTTTTTTG
>NC_022031.1:21755588-21760974 GCF_000317375.1 Microtus ochrogaster | reverse complement strand
CAGGCTGGTCTCGAACTCACAGAGATCCGCCTGCCTCTGCCTCCCGAGTGCTTCGATTAAAGGTGTGCACCATTACTGCCCGGCTTCAAATGATTTCTAAATGTAAAATGCAAACTGCAGTAACTTTGTTAGCACTCTGCCAGCAAGGGCAGCCACATCCGTGCCCTTCAGTTAGACTCTCAGACTGTTGAAACAATGGTCTGGAAGAAACCAGAGTCTCACGCTGCCAGGAGAAGGCTGAAACCAGGTAGTAGCAGTCAGAGGAGGACTTTGTCTCTCAGGAAGAGATTTTCCCCAGTTCTGATGATTTGTCAGGACACTTTTCAGGAGAAAAGAGCCCAGAGAGTGGCTCAAGTGATGGATGGGGCCATACCTTGATATTTAGTTATGCGTACTGCTTGCCCTCTGCTTAAACCTAAACCTTGTGGCAGAAGATGGTCTCAGGGTACAGGAAAATAGGGTCACTGGACGTCTTGATTTTTACCTCTTGCCTGGCTGCATTGAATAAATATCTTCTTTTTTTTTTCTCTTTGTGATTCTCCTTTTAATTGGCCTCCTGAGAATCAGATGGTTGACACTAGCTTGTTCGGGCTGCTAGAGCACAGACTCCGGTCCTAATAACTCTGGTAACAAAATGGGGCAGTGAAAGATATCTAGCTTTACAAGGAACCAAGAAGTTAACACATCTCCAATGCTAAACACAAGGGTTAGTTAGAGGAAGACATGAGCTGGTGGGAAGACATCCACGGGCCCACCCCTGTGCTGGCAGGTGGTTCCCATTATGATGCACAAAGTTGTGGTGGAAAATGGGAGAGATAGAGAAGTGGAGTGGTTCATGCATGCACTGTGGAAAGAGACAAAATGGAAGCCATGGAAGTGAGGAAGAGAAGGCTGATATGGATGGTTTGCCTGCTACACGGGACCATGGTGATGTCCTGGCCCTTCTGATGCCAAGAGCTATGTCTGGCTCTGTGGTTCTACCACAGCCCGGGTCTGTGTGAACATCCATGGCCCATGTTGCCATCAAAGGCCACAAGATGCCCAGTGTCTGGACTGTCACCTGTTTCCATGTAGGTGTCTAAAAGCTGTGCCGCTGCCATGGTGATCTGGGTGGCTTATGTTGACACTTGGGACCATGGTGTCATCCAGGCCTATGCTGCTATCAAGGCCATGTCTAGGTCCATGGGACTATAGCAACTGGGGTCTCTGTTAATGTCCATGGCCCATGTTGCCACCAAAGGCCAACCCTGGGGTCTGGGCCACAACATGCGGCCTTATTGATGTCTGAGAGCTATGCCTACCACAGGATCCACAATGGTCTGGGTTGCCTATGCTGTCACCCAGAGCCATGGTGTCATCTGGGCCCAGGGTCCTGCTGAGAGCCATGTTTGGGTTCATAGCCCTAAAGTAGCCAGGGTCTAGGTTGATGTCCAGAGCTCCTGCTGCCACTGAACACTGTGTGGATGTCCAGGGTCAGGTAAGTCACCTGAGCTTCTGCTGGTGTCTGCAGGCCAACATGCAGCTGGGGCCATACAGATCTGAGTGGCCTGTGCTGCTACCCAAGGCCTTGGTGATGTCTAGGCCAGATCTGCAGCTGAGGGCCATGTCTGGATCCATGGTCCTACTGTAGCCAGGGTCTGTGCTGCTATGAGCTGTCCACAGCTCCTATTGCCATCTATGGGCATGCAGATTCCTGGGGTCTGGGCTGCCACCCGAGGCAGCGTTGGTGTCCTAAAGCCATGCTGCCACTGGGGCCATGCTGATGGGCCATGCTGATCTGGGTCGTCTTTGCCACCACCTGTGGCCATCGTGACATCTATACCCAGGATGCTTCCCAGGACCACGTCTGGGTTCATGGTCCTACCACGGCTGGGTTCTGTGTTGAAGTCTGAGGGTTGTGTTACCACCAAAGGTCACATGGAATCCTGGGGAGGGGGCCACAACCTCTGGCCTTGTTGGTATTCTGGGTCCATGCCACTTCCAGAGCCATCCTGATCTGAGTGGCCAGTGCTTCGACCTAGAGCTAGGAGAGAAAGAAAGGGTGTGGAAAGTTGGGTGGATGGATATGTGGGGTGGATTGGGGAGGATTTGGAGAGGGGAAGCTTGATCAGAATATATTGAAACAATTTTTTTTAATAAAAAAGGGAAATCTTAGATGCGATGAAGGCAGAATCTGTAAATCTGTAAGACGTATATTGCTACAGCATAGATCCTACATGCTTTCCCAAGCCCACGTGTTCTTCAGAATGGTGCCTTTAGGAGGTGGGGAACATTAACGAGGCCTGGAGGTTGATCTTCACCTCAATGGAAACATGCCTATGAAGGGCACTGTGGGACTCTGCCCCTTTCTTCTGTCTCTGTTTTTGGTTTCCTGAGTTGAGGCACATTTAATCCTTTAGTACTGTTTATTACTCTGAATCCAGGTTTGCATCAATCCCGTGACAGCCTCAGAGCCAGCTGAAACAGGAACGTTGTAATTGTGGTTTATGACTTTAGGAAAATGAAGCTCTATATAGTTGTCTATTTTTTTTCTCAGTAAATCTCAATGAACTCATTTTACTTCTCGAGAATGAGCCCTCCTTTGAAAGCTGATGCTGCCCCTATTAGGGTGAAGTATTCATTTTACATCTTTTCAAAAATGATTCTGAGTAGCAGGAGGTTTCTAATCTTTGGACATTGCAGCAATACACCATCTATGATGCATTCATAGCTAGGCTGGCATGCATGTGCCCACAACATGTAGGTTGGCCATGTATGACTAAAGTCTAGTCCATTTCGAAAGAAGTTCCCAGTAGGGAGCTTGTGCAGAGACAACAGAGCTTCTATCAGGATCCTGGCCTGCGGAGGCGGTCAGGATTTTAGTCATGAGTGAGTGGGACTTCAAGTGATTTTTCACAACTGTTCTTTGGGTTCCTTGGGCTGATGCTATTCTCAGCAAGTGTCATCTAAAGTGCAGATTCATGGGAAAGGAAGTGTTCTTAATCTTTCAAAAAGACCCTAAATGTTGAGTGAGAGTAGCAGAGTGAGTATTGTAACCTCTAAAAGCAGCGTCTGGAGCCTCTGGGATAGAAGGCAAGTGTCTTAGGAACTTTCTTTGAGATTGAGTGGTGGGGATTGCACATTCCTGTCCCCATGCTTCACCTTCTGGATTTAGGGCATTTGGGATGTGGGAGAAGACATTATATGTTCCACAGTGTTTACTAGTTCAGATAACTCTACAAGAGAAAGCTCTTACTTAAAATTACAGCATGCACTGTGAAGGTCTCCGAGTTCAATAAAGCTAGCTACATCTGGTTAACAAGGGTATGTGTAAACTTAACAGACAGTAAGCAAGGCCTCATTTCTTCTATCGTTAAGTGAATTTCCTAGGGATAATACTGTGGACATTGACATAATGTAAGAATTTGCTATTCTGCAGATGCCAAGGCACCAAAAGAGGTGTGGGGAAGATTCCAGATCCATTGACTGCAGGGTTCCTGTTAGAGTACCCATCTTCCTCTTCATTTAAGAGAACAATGCTCTGTTGTGGTGGCTGAAGAGCAGCTTCAAGTTCCTGGTTCTAGTCCCCTTCTGTCTCCTATACAAGCAAACACAGCCTTATTGGGTTGCTTGACTCTGTAACTTTAGGGCAGTTTTGTTCAGATAAGAATCACATCACTGTGTTCAGAATATAGGGCTGCCCTGTGGCTGCCTGGCACTTACGGGGATAATAACGACTATCCTCCATTTTCTCTTTGGGTTTGGATGCTTTGGGTCTTTGAGTGTATTGGATTCTTCATGTCAGCAGTGACCCAAGCATTGTAAAGCAGTGACCCATTGCTTCTGGGTAGCCATAGATGAATATTTTAATTGGTTTTTATATCTGCCTTATGATGTCCTTTCCTTGTCCTGTACTTTATCTTAAACAGATGACTAGCTCTAAAGTCCCGCACTTTTTGAAATCGGATTAACTACAACACAGTTGGGAATCAATATCTGTATCAGGTGAGCTGGAAAATGCCTTTAGCAGAGACAGTATGTTAGCAAATGGTGAGAATTTTTCTAGAACACGACTGCAGGAGCTCACTAAATTGATGGGGGTTCGAATGATGGATGTGGAAAGTGGGCGGACTCAGGAAGCCCTCAGGGCTAAGGAGCAAGGAAGATCCTTAGTTTTTAGGCAAGCACAGAGGTGCTAGAATCCACTACAGCCCATGAGAAAATGGTCTGCTTTCAGAAATGATTGTTCTTAATATTTTTCTTCATTGGTCCAGGCAGAGTTTTAAACACAGTCAGACTTATGAATAAACAAACTTAAATGTATATATATATATATTTCTACAAGGTGTCTGTGAATTTTATGAAAATAACCACTTTTTTATAATTTTTATTAAATTTGTTTTTGAGAATTTCACACATGCGTAGAAAACATTATGATGTTTTCACTACTCACCCCCTCACTGCTGTCAACCCCTCAACAAATTCTATTTCCACATTAGTGTTGTTTTGTAGGTTCTGTTCTGTTTTGTTTTGTTTTGTTTTGTCCCACTGAGTTTAACAATCATTGTCTGCGTTTGGAGCTGTCCATTGGACTCACCTGGGTAACAACTGAAGACAATTTTGCCTCTTTCTTAGAATCCATTAGTAGCTAATAATTCTGCAGGGTTGAGTGGGACTCCTCCATGAGTTCCTCCACATGGGGCTGACATGTCCTGGGTCAGTGCAGGCAACCAAAGCTGCTGCAAGATCATGTTCACAGTGGCTAGGCCAGCTGAGACGACAGCATTTTACAGCTCTTCTCTGTCTTCTGGCACTTACACTCCTTCTGCCTCCTCTTCTGACATGCTCACCGAGCCTTAGAGAAGGTGATGTAGATAATTCTGTTTAGGGCTGAGCTCTCTAATGCCCCTTATTCTCAGTACTTTGAGCAGTCATGGGTCTCTGCATTTCTTACTGCTCATTGCAGAGAGAAGTTTCTCTGATTAAGATGGTGAATATATTTTTTTTTATTTATAGATTTATTTTTCCATTCAAAATTTTACACTTCCTCCCCTCCTCCCACTCCCGTCCCCTACTCAATCTTCTCCCTCCCCCTCCCTCCTTAAGAGAGGGCAGGGAACCCTGCCCTGTGGGAAGTCCAAGCCCTCCCCCCCCCCTTCCAGGCTCAGGAAGATGGGCATCCAAATAGACTAGGGTCCTAAAACGCCAGCACATGCAGTAGAAACAGGTCCCAGTGCTATTATCGATGGCTTTTCAGTCCGCTCCCATTGGCAGCCACATTCAGAGAGTCCGGTTTGATAACAGGCTTGCCCAGTCCAGGTCCAGCTGGACTTGGTGAGCTCCCATTAGATCAGGCACACCGTCTCAGTGGGTGGACCAACCCCTCATGGTCCTGACTTCCTTGCTC
>NC_022031.1:21742516-21754715 GCF_000317375.1 Microtus ochrogaster | reverse complement strand
CATAAAATAACTATTTAAAAGGCAGTTTGGTGCCATGTTAATTTAGCAATGATACTAATTAAGTTTCCCCCTAGACCTAAGACCTCCCCATCCATTAGTTTTTAACTGGCTTTCCAGTACCATGCATAAATTTCCTCCTACTGAGTGAGCTTCAAACGCAACCAGAGTGGCGCTGGCTACCCCTATGGCAGCTGTGCCATGGTTGCACCAATATGCAGACTGAACATTAACAACAGAAGAGTAATGTCCTATTCAGTTAGGAAAATGTCATTTTTTTCTCTCCTTAATTCAATTTTTATGTTAGTTCTTTGCATTGTTCCTGGCAGAATTTTGCTACTGAAGTTCATAGGGTTTACTGATGGGCAAAATATGTGCTGCTTTTCTCCTCCATCGGTCTGCATCACACTCTCTGGCACTATGGAAGCTAGCCAACAGGGAAGACAGATCTAGCTCAGTTCCAGCTAGCTTTCCCTACATTTTCCAATCAAGGTGTATAGTATCTTCAGCAATAGGGTCTTATCTAAGCTGCAATTAGGAGGACTATCAAGAGGTTGTCATGCAAAAACATATTTTAATCACAAAATCTATTAGGCAGAAGCACGAGAGAAGAGAGATTAATTATAAACACCTACATGCTTGATCAATATTTTCAATGAGCAGATTGAGACTAATTAGATATTTAGATACCCAATTAAATAATCAACCTAGAAGGTCATGTCAGATTGAAAGCATCTTAGAATACCAGAGGCACAATTCTTTGGCTTATACGTAGCGAAATTAATTATCACAGATGCTCTTTTTAGTTCAGATATAGAGCTAGGTTATCTGGACATGGAAAACTAAGCAAATGCGGATTGAGTTCTGTACCTAGTGATTTGCGTAAAATTATTCTAAGAATTGAGGTTTGGGGGATCAAGTGAAATGATATAATATCTGTATCAGATGAGATTATTGGACATAACTAACAAAAAGAGGGATTTATTATAATGTCAATGCAGGTAGCATGACAGGGAAAAGAGCAAAAGACTCTATTGAGTAGATACTGCTCATCTTGCCGGGACAAACCAACAGGAATTCCTGAATAAACAAGCAAGCGAAAGCAGCGGAGTCCTTTTCTCTTCCGGCTTTTGGAGCCCTGAAGGAAAATGAAACCCAGTGTCACTTATGACGTTCCGTTCAGACTCTCAAAGGGTTTCGGACTCTAAGAGATGATCCACAGAGAAAATGGTGAGCTGCCTGTGACAGGCTGAATTCTGAGCAGCTTTGTCTCCAAAAGGTAAACTCTTGTCACCGTGGTGAGAGCCAGCCAATTACTCAGTGACCACTTCAGTTCCCGTCAAGTAAAGAAAGAAAGAAAACTCCAGGGTTTGGTGATGGCACACACATTTAATCCCAGCACTTGGGAGGCAGAGGCAGGCGGATATCTGTGAGTTTGAGGCCAGCCTGGTCTACAAGAGCTAGTTCCAGGACAGAAACCAAAAGCTACGGAAAAATCCTCTCTCGAAAATTAAAAAAAAAAAAAAAAAAAAAAAAAAAAAAAAAAAAAGAATTCTGTGCCTGTGTCTGCCCCATGCTTGCATTTTGCTTGAGTAACTTTTGCTTTGGTTTGTGTCTGGAGGAATGTTCTCAAAAGTCCATGTGATGAAGGCTTGGGACTTGCTGTGGTGCTATCGGCATGTGGTAGACCTTCAGGAGACCTAACGGAAGGAAGTTAGTTATCAGCAGCGGGACCTTGAAGGCAATAGTAGCACCCTCACCACTTCCCGAATCTGTTTGCTGGAGAGCTTTTTCTGCCATTTTAATCCTGCCTTGGAGTACAGCCCCATCATAGCCTCGAAACAGTGGCGGCGACTGACTTAAAACACTAAACCTCCAAGTCAAAACAAACTCTTTTAAAAAACTCACTTCCTCGAACATTTTGTCACGGTGACAGAAAGCTGACCAGCCTCCAAAGAGAGAAAATCCGCGTTTGTTCCCTTGGTTAGGTGGTCATGTTGAGTGTGGATGGAACGTTTGCCTGGTGGTGACGGCTGCTCAGGCAACTGTTGTGGAGACGTCTAAGAAGAAAAGGCTATCGTCCAACATAGGTGGTGGAAATGACTGCAGCTCAGTGAAGAGAGACCGAAATATGGCCCATGAGGTCAGTGGGTGCCTACCGACCTTGAAACAAAAGTGGAGGCTGAATTTGAAACATCTTATTCTTTCCTTTGGTATTTTCAGATAGCCACTTACTTGCTCTGAACACTAGGGGTCAGGCAAGGAATAGCTGTATTTTCAAAGGAGCCCGAAGCTGAGCTGCCACTGCTTCACTATGAGAACAACCCATGACTGTGGGTATTTCGATACATTTTCATAAGATTATTTCCACTTCACTTTTTTTATTTAACACACATTCAAAATATTTTTCAAAACGAAAAGTCTTTGCTCGAAGTTTAAAAATCAAAGAAATTGTACAAAGTATCCAGTTCACAACGAATGTCAAAGTTTTTCCTAATAAGAGCGTGAGATGCAAATAATTCTTTGAGGAAAGTCAATTTTTAGTTGTAATTTCTGGAATAAACTATGCATAACTAGGGATTTCATTCTGATGTTTCTCTACATGAACGTAAAGTCTTTGCCTGTATTTCAACCCTCATTACTCTCTCTTGTCCCAGTTTGACACCTGCTGATCTCCTTTCTCGTCCCAATCATTCCTCCTTCCACTTTCAAATATGTTCTTCTCCTTTGCCCTCCTCCTTCTTCTTTTCTTTGTGATCAAGGAGCTAAATTAGCGTCGTTTTAATGAGCATATGTGAGGGATTATTTACAGGGATGTCGGCTCTCTACCTTGGCTACATCACTAAAGAAAAATGCATCTCCCTTAGCAACTGTTACTAACTATAGATTCCCTGGGATGGGTAGGGCCTTGTGAGCCTTTCTACCCTGCTGGAAAATAAATATAATGTGGATGGGCTCAGTCTTGTGCGTAAGCTGTGTAGGTAACCACAGCTGCTGAGCTCATGAATGTGGTAGTGGTGTTAGGACAGCATTCTACTATATGTCTCTCCTTCGTCCAGCTCTTAAATTACCTATAAGCCCCCTTCACAGTGTTTCCTGAACCATAGTGGGAATGATGTAGGTGCACCATTCATAGCTGAGAAGTCAACAGACACCAGCATTATGACCAATTGTGCACTGACTGCTATCCACTGCAAACAGAAGCTTCTCTGACCAAGGTTTGGAGCAGCACTAATCCCTGGTATAAATATAAACATTTACATTTATACACAACAGGTGTAGTCCTTTTTTTATGGCTTACACTCCCCCTTGTCCCCCAGTCATGGGCTTTTGACCAGGTTTACAGTACCGGAAATGAATCCCCTCCTGTGGAGCAGGCCTCAAACCCAGTAAGAGAGTGGTTGGTCACCCCAGTATCATACTTGCTGCTGTTACCAATGTGCAATCTTGCCTGGTAGGTTAGTACAACACACAGGTTTATTATCTTTTCTCCCTACCAGCCTGTATAACATTTTGGGAGGTCTAACTATTAATCTTATAGTCAAATGAATCACTTATCATCTTCATTTCCTTTACCAAAGTAAACCCTGTATCTTTCTTATGTCAATAGACTAATTCTTTCTCTTTCTCGACTCATTTAATGACAAGCTTACAAGTATCAGGGTATTAGCAGTTATATTTTCTATCTCAGAGAGACTCTTGAAAAATCAGGTGACAGTCACTACAATGCTGCAAAACCAGGTATTTCCAAAGTCTAGGCTATGAGCTCTTAGGTTTTTTTAAAAGTTGATTGAGTTAAGCTTGCGTATTTCACCTCGTCAAACTCACAGGCACTTGCCCATATTTATACATGAGAATAAATGAATGACACAGTAGGTTTTTACTTGTTCCTTTCTTAGTGATGGCGAATGAGTGTATTACCAGTGGAACTAGATAATCTAAAACTGCAATTAAGAAAGCATATGAAAGAGTATAAGTTTTATATTTCTTGGATTTTTCACGAGCAAGGAGGCTAATGTAGGTCAAATTCAAGTGAGAAAAGAAATGTCAAGTTCCAGCAACATTGGTTCTTTCTGGAAGTCCTAGGGGAGCATCTCTCCTAAGCCCTTTCCTAGCACAGAGTTTATGCTAGCAATCCTTGGTTTACAGATTCATCACTCCAATCCCTTCCTCTTTCTTTATAAAATCTTCTCTGTCATTTGTTTGATGTGTATTCTCCTTCTCTTATAAAACTTATCACTGGAGTTATGGTATGTCATTTCTACGATCATTATATTGGTATTCTCAACCCAATGACATCTGCAATGGTCCAAAAAGTCATATTCATGGACAGTTGTAGAATCTTCTGGAACCACAATATTCATGCCCTTTATCTCAACCATATCTGTTCTCATAAGAGATGGGTGGGATCTAACGCTATAAGAACAAAACAGGTTTAATTTCCAATTCTGAATATCACTTTTTTTATAATCCCTGCCTTTGCTGAAGCAGCTGCCTCCAGACATTTAGAGATAAATGTCTCTAAATAACACACCACTCTATATAAATCTAAGAGACCAAGGTCTAATCAGAAATAAGAGTGAAAGCAAGTGTCTTATCCTGTTACAAGACTGGAGAGGGTTCAGGGCTACAAGCATGGCTAATGTTTTTGAAAATGTTCAGTAGTTTAGAATTATGAGCTGGCCACTGGGAAGAAGGAGGAGGAATAAGAAAAAAAAAAAGAAGAATGAAAGAAGGAGAAGGGAGAGGAGAAAGATATGGTATCACCAGAAACAAAAAGACTTGAGTATTTCTTGCTATTAAATTAAGAGACAGAAAATAAATTTCTATTCTACCCTAGGATTTTCATCTCGACCTCTGAACTCTGAGAAGAGTCATCATTTTCCATATATAAAGATTCACCCTACTTTAGGAAAATATCAGGATTAGTGGGGTTGAGAAGTAAAAGAAAAGATATCAAGTACATAGGTCATTTAATTAAGGTATAAACAACAAAAAATAATGCAAGTCAATTGCTGAAAACTGTCTGGCAGTCTTTTCTGCTGTCCCTTTTCCAGAGAAGAGACAGAGCAGTAACAGCAAGGCCAGAGAAAGCGTGAATTGAAAAGGGGGGAACTCTTCTGGGCTGACTGCAGTACCAGGAATCATGGGAGGAATATCTTCCTTCTAAAATGCCTTAACCCTTGTTTCTCAATGATTTCCCAGGAAGTAAGTCTCTTATTTTGGATCTGGTTGATTGTGTTGATCGATCGGGTAATTGGAAAATCAAGAATGTTTTCTTGATGAAGTCTCTCTTTGATGACGAGTTAGACTTCTTTCAGATATCCCTACATGTGGTGTGGAATTGAGTGAGTATAAAATGATCTGACTGTTCTCAAAAAAATGTATCAGTTAATTTAAAGGATAAAAACTGCATGTACTGTTTAAAGGGAACAGAGGCCCTCCATATTTTTACTCAGTCTAGACACAGCCGTGTGCCACAGTCCTAGATGATACGGTGTAAGTGAATGCATGGGCTGAGAAGAATTTAGCAAGAGTAAAAGGTTTCTGAATACAAGAGACCCAAAAAGTAATTCAAAATTAAGTGTATAGTGAATCCAAGGTGCTTCTGGCAATGTTTACCCATACTGCATCAGGTGACCCTCTGCGTTAGTTCTGATCACAAACACATGCACTAAGATATCAGGAAGCCTTCAAATGTCAGGGGCCATGAGAGTTACAGCAAGTATAGCTAGTGTCCAGATGTCAACCCACCAGGCGAATGGATATCTGATGAAGTACAATCCTATACAGAAGATTATCCCACATCGTTTTTCAGTCCTGGAAAGGCCTGCAGGACCATTGACTCTGGAAACTGCTGCTCATCTTTGCTAAAGGAGCATGGTGTCTCCCAAATACCTGCATTGTAGTGTGTAATCTCATGTGATGTGGATGTGTAATCTCATGATTACATATCAACCTTATGGTCACATATATCTGTGAGTGATCAGGAAGATGACTTTTCATTTGGCTGGTGGAGGAGAGACATCACAGAAGCCTTCAGTATCTCTCCTCTCAATTACGAGTCTGCGGTCATTGACACCACTGTAAAAGAAGCTTCCTTGCTCATGACAGCCAGTGGCAGCATGGGACACAGACCTCAATCGGGTCCCTGGTATCAGCAAGGACAATAAATACCAACATGATCTCCAGTGGCAGCATGGATTATAGGAATCTTTCAAGGAGACTTAATCCAGAGACTGAATCTCTCTTCATTTTGGATATCTTATTATTACTTAGAGCCAGGGTGAGTGCTGTGGGGCAGGACCTGTGAGAGCTCCAGGCTGCTGCACACCACCCTGCTGGCCAGACTCAGCAATGATAAGCTGCTTTGTCATCCGCAGCTGCGACACCAATGTGTCTCTAGTTCCTCTACTCTTGGCTGTAAGCAGCTCTGTTCCTCACCATATTTTTTGTCCAATTCTATGGAACTACATTTTAAATGTATCTTCCCACAGCACCCTCCTTTTTTTTTTAAGTTTTCTGGAGATACTCTGAGCTCTGCAGACTTGGTCACCACCATATTTCCTGGTCCCATAGCCTACACCAAGTCCATCCTTTTGTCCCACTTTATTTTGACCTGCTACCGTGCACTCTCAGTTTCCTCCCTTCTACATGAAGTTGAAGTCACAATCCTGATGGAGAAGAAGTTTCCAGAACATGAACTTGCTGTCTTCTACACGAGGCACACGGACATCATTCTTGATGGCCTGCTTTCTGTATCTCTGTCCTCACAATGCCTCACACGCAGACTTTAGTTCGCTCCTTTATCTTCAGTAGATACATTTCAAGATCCTAGGGATTCCAGAAACTATGGAGAATGTAAACTCTTCACATTCTGTTTTATCTGTGCTAAAATTTGAAGGCCAAATGACCTAAAGGCCTCCTGTGAACTGAGAAGCTCTGGTCAGGAAAGTTGGCTTGGCTAATAACACCTGTGGGCAGTTAGGATCTAGAAACTACTGATAAGATCAGCATACCAATCCCCAGTGGCTGGTGTCTAGCACTTGAGACTGAAGGGGAACTGATCTACAAATGAACTCTTCCATTCCCAGAGTTCTTTTTTCCCCGTCCTATAAAGCCTGACTCCCCCTGCACCGTGTGCGCAGTCTCACTTCCATGGAGAGACTGGTTTCTGCCTCTAGAGAAGCCTGCTTTCTTCCCTTGTTCTTGTTTCCCTGATATAATAGAGGTAATTTATGTTTTAGGCCTACAAAGACTGAATAGCAGTAACTAGCAATACATTACAAATATAAAGATATATTAACATATTTCATATAAAGACATATTATTATATTTAAATCTAAGAGTATGTGTATTTCTTTCCATTTCTCATAACTTTTTAGACCACTATATCCATGTTTCTTCCTGCAGTGATATGACCAGAGGATTAAACGGTGGTAAACCAAAAAGAACTGACCTCCTAACGTGCTACTGCAGGTAAAGCATAAACATATTTTACTATGGCCTCTGCCCAGGCTTGGGTCCTGGATCTGGCTTTAGACTCACACAGCTGCCATCTTAGTTCCTTGTGCTCTTCTTCTGTGTTGCTTTTTCATCCCATTTCTAGTTTCCATTTGATTTTGCATAGTTGAGAGCCTCTAGTAAGAACACCTGTTCCCATCTGTTTTGGGCCTTTTACATTGGCATATATACATATATACATATTTGTTTATTTTCACATATATTTATTTATACATACATACATACATACATAATACACACACACACGTGTGTGTATGTATGTATTAGTTAGGGTTTCTATTGCTGTGAAGGGACATTATGACCACAGCAACTCTTATAAAAGAAAAAAATTCAATTGGGGCTGGTTTACAGTTTAAGAGATTTAGATTATTATCATCTTGACAGGAGTTATGGAAGCATGCAGCCCGATATGGTGCTGGAGAACAAGCTGAAAATTCCACATCTGTATTGGCAGGCAGCAGGAAGAGAGAGCGGGCCACTGAGCCTAAGCTTGAGCTTCTGAGACCTCAAAGCCCACCCCCTAGTGACACACTTCCTCCAACAAAGCCATACCCACTCCAACAAGGCCCCACCTCTTAATAGTGCCACTCCCTATGGACCAAGCATTCAAACACATACATCTAGAGGAGTCATTCTTATTCAAATGACCACATTATAAAATATTATATAATGTATAGATATACTATTAGGTGAAAATTATTATTACTTAGCCTGAATACTATTGTAGAAATGGAGCTGGAAACCTTGAGCCTAATTAGATTGCTGTACATTTGATCTTGCCTGCCTCAGAAGAAACAAGTAAAGCAAAAAGTCTTCCTCAGACCATGTCCTACCCTATGGCGTTAGAAGGCGTTTTCACTATGGAAACCTGGTGTCCTGTGACTGAATTATCTCTCAAAGGATCCTGATTCTTGAATCAGAAACTTCTGTTAGAGACTCCATCTGACCTTCAGCTAAGATATGGCACACAGGTGAGCAGGCTTAGAGAGCTAAGCTTAGGGCCATTAGAGTGTGAACCTTGTGTGATGACCCTCAGTATAATAAACATAACTTTTTTCTACTAACTATTCATATCTACCTTCTTGCTCACAACATTTCTCTTTTCCTACACTTCCTATTTAAAGAATATATATTAAAGAATCTATCTATCTATCTACTCTTTAAAATATAACTCAAGGTCAGAGGTGGCTATACATTCCTCCAACTGCAGTCCCGCTGAAGCCAGAGGATCATCAGCTGGAATCCAGGCAGGCTACATTGAGTTCCTGTGTAGCCTGAGCCACATTGTGTGACCCTGTTCTTACTACCTCCAATAATCAATTTAAACTTCCAATTCTATTTTTCCAGGAATTGCCAAAGTTACTGGAATATGTATGTGGAATCATTTATGTTTATTGTAGAGCTCTCTCTGTCTGTCTGCCTCTCTCTCTCTCTCTCTCTCTCTCTCTCTCTCTCTCTCTCTCGTGTGTGTGTGTGTGTGTGTGCGCATCTGTTTGAGTCGTAACTGTATGAGTGCATGGGATGCCAGAAGTTAGTGCTGGTTGTTTTCTTATATTGTTATCGCTTGTATTTCTTTGACTGAGTCTCTTATCATCACAAGTATGATGTTAAAACAGTCATTCTGGGAATAAAGCTATGAATGTTGGTTGTCATCCTTAGGGATATTCCTAAGTATGGACACAAAACATTTACATTTGGCTTGTTAGCATTTTTTAAAGTGTTTTAAAAATATATATGTAACATGATTCTTTATTGATTTATTTTTGGGAATTTCACATCATGTACAACAAACCCACTCACCTCCCAGTCCCTTCATACTATTCCACACCACTGAAACATCCCCCCAAAATACCCCTAAAATTAATTCAAAACAAAACAAAACTAAAATCCACCTTGCTCCTCCATGTTCTCTATCTCTCCAACACCTCCTCATTCCTTCCCGTGGCTTTGGGAATTGTGGTGTTTCATGAAGTATATCCTTTTATGCAATCATCCCCACCTGCAAATGTTCATTGCAATGAATCATTGGTCTGGTTCAAGGCCTCTGGCTGCCACCATCATTGCACTCTCATGGAAGAAACTTCTCTCAGACACTGTGCTATTGACTGGAATCATGGGGATCCTGCAGCTATTTTTGTTCACAGGACCTGCCCCTTTAAGCACTCTAGCAGTTCATAGATGGGGTAGATGTTAGGGTGGGCCAACCCAAGGCCCAGGATGTGTGTCTGGATGGTAGCTGAGCTGGTCAGTTTGAGCCACCAGGACCGTCCCCCTCAGGTGTGGGGCAGAGCCAGCTTTCCTAAGCCCATGACATCAGGGCCAGGTCTCCTGCTGCGGTGTCCAGTGAGTGGCAGTGCCAGCTACCCTAGGGCCTGCGACAGGCGGGTCTGGCTAAGCATAGTCCTCAGATTTTACCCTGCATGGTTACTATGGCCCCCTGTGGTAACACAGGGCACGGACATCAACATGGACTCCAGCTGCAGCAAGACCACAGACACAGACATGGCCTTCTGCCTGGGACATGACCATGGCCCATATGGTAGTACAAGCCACTCAGATCAATATGGCCCTGTTGGCAGCATGTCCCTCAGACCAAATGGCTGCACAGACCCAGGCATCTGCATGGCCCTCCATGGTAACATGAGTCATGGATATCAACTCAGACCCTGGCTGCTGTAAAGCCATGAATCCAGACATGAGTAGCCCATGGATGACACCGCAGCCCCAGGTGGCAGTACAGACCACTTAGATTAGCATGTTGACTTGTTATCTTAATCCTGGCCAAATTAAATCAGCCAAGTGGCTCTGACATTGCCCAACATTTACATTCACTATGAATGGTGATTATGCCAACTTCAGTCGAATCAGAGACAAAGTACCCATAGGAGACACATATCAGTGTGGATCTATGAGGCTGTGATGGCTTGGAAGAAAATGACCCCAAAGGGAGTAGCACTATTAGGAGGCGTGGCCTTCTTGGAGTGGGTGTGGCCTTGTTGGAGGAAGTGTGTCACTGTGGGGTCAGGCTTTGAGGTCTCTTTTCTTAAAATTCACTCAGTGTGACAGTCAACTTCTGGCTGCCTCCTGGTCAAGATGTAGGCAGTGCCACATCTGCCTGCATGCTGCCATGCTCCGTGTCATGATAAGGGACTGAACATCTGGAACTGTAAGCCATCACCTCAGTTAAATGTTTTCTTTGTAAGAGTTGCCATGGTCATGGTGTCTCATCACAGCAATAAAGACCCTAAGAGAGATGTGTATTTAACTAATATAGAATGACAAGTGTAGTGAGTTGATGCTCTATAATTCCATTATTACGTAAGACTCCTTTTTATTAGCTAGCTTACTTATGGTCCTCACTGGCTTTAAAGAACCAAGTATCATGAATCCTAAGGCTCTAAGGAAATAAACTGTGCTCACAAGCCAAATGAACTTTCAGCTAGACCTTTCCTTCCCCTGGAATGTGAATGGTAGAAACACCTGGCTTGCAATCTGCACAGAATTCAGCTACAGCCCTGTCTGTATTTGGCTCTACAGGCAATTATGAATAAAAAAAGAAATGTATACTGCAAGAAAACCAACACTATCTTTAGATCCTGTCTTTTACAACACCGTGACGTGTTCTTTCACTATTGAATGATTCTGCTCCACATAGAGTCCAGCTCTCTGTATGGACTACTGTGGATAAAAGTCTTTAGTCATATGCCCCTGTGCCAAGGACCAATTATCACTGGAATGCTGAATTGGAGACACTCTTCTATTGGAGACGGAACAAACTAACAGAGAAAGGTTGAGGACAAACCTGAAAGCAGGAGCTAAAATGACTCAGCAGAGGGCACGAACTGCTGTTAATAGTATTAAAGATGACTGGAAGGCAGAGAGGGGAAGATAAACAATTCTGCTTTTACAGCACAGGGACCCTCGAAAAATGAGAAAGAGGGTATCTACGGACACAGAGCTAAGCTATATTAAATCAGGGTGAGAGTCATGAGGCGTTCAGTTCAGTGTTTCTAAGGAGGTAGACACTTGACGTTTCAGGGACCTGGTATCAGAGAACATAGCTTCTCCTTCTAAATGGAATCTTTTTTATAAGACAGTGTGTTAGAAAGCACAGTACAGTCAGGACTGCAAGCATTCCTTTCTTTTAGATAATTGTGAGGATTACCGCCCAGTTTTTAAAAAGACCAGAAGATAAGCCATCCCGTTCCCTTGGAAATTTACAGCATTAGTGGAAACTATAATGTAGTTGCAGAATTATTTCATAGGGATCTGGGGAACTGCTGACAGGTGGACACTAGCTACATACTCACAAACACACACACACACAGAGTGGAGAGAGAGAGAGAGAGAGAGAGAGAGAGAGAGAGAGAGAGAGAGAGAGAGAGAGAGAGAGAGCTTGCAACATCTGGGCGTTGAGATTAGAACCACTACTCTTAGGGCCAGGCATTATCTTTACTTCAGTGGCAAAACAGTGAGGGTGAGGGTGGGTGCCGGTTTGATTATCTTTTACTCGGATCTCATTTTCTCAAAGAGTTAATCTGAGTATTCTCTTAAATTTGAGTTGCTGCATTACCCTAATGTTTTCCAAGTAGGCAGAGTAATCACATTAATAGATCCCCTCCCACTCCCATGTGTGCATGAGTGTGTGCGTGCATGCGTGTGTGTGTGTGTGTGTGTG
>NC_022031.1:21741149-21742416 GCF_000317375.1 Microtus ochrogaster | reverse complement strand
AGAGAGAGAGAGAGAGAGAGACAGAGAGAGAAGAGGAAGGGAGGGAGAGTGAGAAAGGACAAGAGGCAGGAGGGAGGATAGAAAGGGAGAAGGGAGAGAGTGACCCCCACAAGGCTTAATGTATTGCAATATCAACCTCATTTTGAAATACCAATCCTACTGCAGTATTTACAGGTGGGGCCTCTGTGAAGTGATCAGGTTTAAATAAAATCATTATATAGAGCCTCCATGATTGAATCTTGATGGATTTATCCAAAAGGGCGAGAAAGCAGTGACAGACACAATTGTGTGAGGCCTGGCCACGGGGTTCTGTGATGTCTCAGGACTTATCTAGAACAGTTATCAAGTCAGGCCCTAGGCATCAGACCTCTGGATGTTTCAGAAAAAATAGAAAAGCATTTACTTTATAAAGCAGTCTGCCTTGGGTATTTCATAATAGCAACAAGAAAATAATGGATACAGTCTGTTGGCACAATTTTCATAGAGAACTTGGAGCTGTGGAGTTTGAACAAGCCCTACAGAGAAAATGTTGTTTCTTACAATTCTGAGATTAGAGTGGACAATTTAGGGTCAAACCCTCAAATTGTATCTCAAAAGTAGCTCAGACTGTCTATTAAAGAAGCACATAAACTTTTGGCTTATTGGCTTTAGGATAGAAACCCTGCTAAGTCAAGGCAGGTTCCCAGGAATGTTTTATATAAATGAAAATACTTTGATATTTTAATTATGAATATAAAGAAAACTTTTAGACTACCAAGTGTCATTTAGAGAACAGCATGGAAGGTTTCAGTGTGGCATCTTGCTTCCTTGTTCATGACTCATATTCTGTAATAGGATGTATATTTTTGGCAATTTAGCATGATCTTCGAGTGTTTTCCAAAATGACATTTTTTCACAGCTGAAAAAAGTCTTAACTGACTTTATTCATGAAATTGTTAGGAAAACACAGACAGGCTTGTCTTTGAATCAAGGAAATGACATATTTAGAGCTGTATAAATGTGAATGCAGTAGAATGGTAAGATATGTTTTCCAATCATGAAGATTCTGGGCTCAAGCTGCCTCTGCCTGGATTCCTTCCCTCATCTCCCCCATCTTCAAAACTGTGTGTGTGTTGTTAAGCCAGGACGACACTGAAGTTACCCTTGGGATTTGGTGTAATCTCTACAGGAAGCATTTCTCCATCTTTACAAATTAAATGGGGCATTAAATGCTCTGTGCCTTTAACACCCTCCCCCCATTTGCTGCAACTTCATCTTTGCAATCAAC
>NC_022031.1:21738549-21740652 GCF_000317375.1 Microtus ochrogaster | reverse complement strand
GCACTACTTCTTAGGCAAACAATAAGTACTTATCTGGAATGTTTTGGGTTTTGTTGTCATCACAGACTGCTAAGATGTAATTTTTCTCAACTCAGTTTATCGGATCTCATATTTGGAAGCATCATAGCAAATACTCTATATTCCTGGCTCTACAGAGACAAGGAACTTGACACAGGATATTCTTTAACTTTTATCCAAAGACCATTTTAGTGTTTAATAATCCATAAGATTCTTGGATGTTTTCCTTCTATCCATATTTAATTATCAATGCTTCATAGATTTTGAGCTTCAATTCAAAATGACTAGCTAAGTGGAGAAGTAGATATCCATACAGGATCTGCAATGGTGTTGAAATATTGTCAAATAAATTGAAAATGCAACCTCTTGGCTGTCAGAAGAGATCTTCAAAAGTGCTTATCTCTGCAAAGTGAGATATGAGATTGCCATCCTCAGTCTTGGCTGCAATACTATTGTTTCTTGTGAGTAACATTTGCACCAGAGCTCAAACAAGGTGGATTATATGGAGCCAGTCAGTAACTGTGCTGTCAGGGTAGTTGGATGAACACAGTTTCCAGGATTCCACACAGACCTCAGTGAGCACTGACTGAGCTGTCAGGGGCAGGCTGGCAAAGATTCAAATTTCCCAAATTCAAAGTCTTGTCAATTTTTATCACAAGAAGCTTTGGAGTGTGTACAGCTTCTCTAACAATTTCTTTGTGCACTAGGATTCTGCTTTGGGAAGTAGCCAGCATGTCATACAGTAGGGAGAAATACAACCTTCTAGGTAGTAACCAAAAGCTGCACAATGGGAATTGTTAGTTGATGATTACGTACTAGGGTAAAAACTACCTTGCCTTACAGTGTTTTTCCATGTCTTTCTTGATCTAACAAGGTATATAATTAACTATAAGTAGTATGGAAAGGAAGTCTATTGTATGAACTAATAAAGAAAACATGTTAAATATAAAGGCATAAACACAATATGTTTGGATGTATATGTTTTGGTAATGGCTTTTAAATTCTCTTACATTACTTAAGGAATTATGATTAAAGAAAAACCCTGAAAAGCAATGAAAAAGGATCATTTAAGGTATGAATCTTGCGAACCTAGACCTTTTTAGTTACATGTGCAGTGACAACACAGAACTCAAGCTTTCATTATAGCCTTGGACAGTTTTCCTCACCAACCATTTAAGCTGCGTGGCTTTAGCCTGAGTTCCTGATTCGATGGAACTGTGGAGGCAGCGTAGAACCTCCTAGTAGGTCAGTGTCGATCTACTGACTGTCCATCTGCCATTGATGGGCTGCTATTTGTCAGAGTCATTCACTTTCTTGCTTTGCGTGTCGGCACGGAGTGTTCCCAAAGCTAGCAGCAAGCAGTGTAACAGATGTCCAAATTCCTCACACCCCCATCATTCAAACTCTGTGGATCTGGGTTGAGAACTTTTCAGTAACTTCTGGGGGCTGACCTTCCTGGATGTACACACCAGTCTGGAGGTGTCCGTTGATAAACACCTCTGTATCATGCATTCCACAAGCTCTTAGATCCTCAGTACTCCCGCTCATTTCTTCCATCAGTTATGTGATTTAAAGCACATAAGGGTCTTTACACAGTTCCACTTCAAACCTGCTGGGCCATCAGGTATGAAATCTTTCTGTTTATATTGGAGAGCATTACAGAGTCTGGCTAGATAATTCATGAAACTTGCTTTCTTGTCCCCTTTGTCCTCGACCCTGCCATTATACACTGAGTCTAGGTCAAGAACCAACCTTCCTTTTAGCAGTTGTTTTTAATTAGAAACAAAATTTGAATTCTGCCATTCATGGGCACGGCAGTCTTTCATTGCTGGATCTCACAAAGTGCCACCCGGAGTCATAGTATGTCTTCCTTGGTGGAAGGGACACACCAGGTGCTTAGCTAATACTTGAACTTTTCCTGTACCACCATAATATTTAGTGAAGATAGATATTGTTATGAGAACTTTTGAAAATCTGGGTGATGGTAGACTCTGCAAGTAGGGCTTGGCCACCTGTCCCATATATGCCTAGTAAAGTGACAAGTATTAGTGAAGAGGAGAGAAAGAAGTTTTTATTTATTTATTT
>NC_022031.1:21713948-21737499 GCF_000317375.1 Microtus ochrogaster | reverse complement strand
ATAGGTTAAAACATAGGTGGGAGGAGTAAACAGAACAGAATGCTGGGAGGAAGAGGAAGTGAGCTCAGACTCGACAGCTCTGCTCTCTGGAGCAGAGGCTTGCTCCCCTCTCCCGGACAGACGCGATGAAGCTCCTACTCAGGATGGACGTAGGCTAGAATCTTCCCGGTAAGCGCACCTAGCGGTGCTACACAGATGATTAGAAATGAGCTAAATTAATATGTGAGAATTAGCCTAGAAGAGGCTAGATAGAAATGGGCCAAGCAGTGTTTAAATGAATACAGTTTGTGTGTTGTTATTTCGGGGCATAAGCTAGCGAGGCGGCCAGGAATTGGGTGGTAAAAAGTGGCCCACAGCTCCTACTACAGCAAGGCAATCCAGTATGTGGAATAGGTTCCCGAGAGCCAGCCAAAGCATTAGGGACACGCCGTGATCTCATTGCTGGGAGACCAAACTACACAACTGTCACATATATTGGTCCATGCAGGCTCCCTGGTTGTTGGTTCAGACTCTGAGAGTTAGTGTGAGCCCAGGTTAGTTGTTTCTGTGGTTTCTTGTGATGTGCTTGCCCCCCCCTGACTGCTACAATCCTTCTTTCATATCTTCAGCAGGATTCCATGAGCTTGTGTTTGCCTGTGGGTCTCTGCATCTCTTTCCATCAGCTCCAGATAAAGGCTTTCTATGGCAATTGGGGCAGTCACCAATCTGCTCACAGGAGATGGCCAGTTCAGGCTACATATCCACTATTGCTAGGAGTCTTAGCTGGGGTCAGCCTTGTAGGTTTGTAGGAGTTTCCCTTGCACCAGGTTTCTATCTGACCCCTTTATGCCAGTCATCTTTTTCAGTTCTCTCCCCCTCCAATCATTTCCCAACTCAATCCCTCAAGTTCCCATCCTCACCTGCCCCCAGTACACCCCTGATTTCTCATCTACTTCCCTTTCCCAGGAAGACCCATATGTCCCCGACCCTCTTTGTTACCTTGCCTCTCTGGGTCTGTGGATGGTAGCATGGTTATTTGTTACTTTACAGCTAATATCCACTTATGAATGAATACACACTACTTCAATGTTTTTATATAATCACTTAGTGCTATGAACTTTCATTTGAGCTTTGTTTTCATTGTGTTTTATAAGTCTGGGTATGTTATGTATTATTTTCATTCAAATATAGAAAGTCTTTAATTTCTTTCTAAATTTCTGTCTTGACCCATGTTTTATTTATAGAGAGTTGATCAGTTTCCATGAGTCTGTACGCTTTCTGTTGTTGTTGTTATTCAGGTAGCAGGAAGGGAGTTATTTCAATTTTCTTACATCTGTTGAGACTTGCTTTGTGATGGAGTATATGATCAATTTTGAAAAAAGTCCCATGATGTACAGAGAAGATTTATTTGTATGTGTATTGTGTATGTGTGTGTGTATTTTGGTGAAATGTTCTGTAGATCTCTGTTAGGTGTAATCAGTTTAGAGTTTCCATTAGCTCCAACATTTTTCTACTTAGTTTTTGTTGGATGACCTGTCTATTGGCAAGAATGGTGCTCTGAAGGCAACCACTATCATTTTGTGAGCCTTAATATATGATTTAAGATGTAGTATCTTTTTAAAAACTTAGATGCTCTAGTGATTAGGGCATAGATGTTAAGAATTTTAATGTGCTCTTGGAGGAATTTTCTTTTAAGAATTATGTATTATCCCTCCCCATCTCTTTAAATTAGCTTTGGTTGGACATCTATTTTGTCAGATTTTTTGTCTATTTTTAAGATTGATACATGAGCCTGTCTCTTAGGTCTGTTTTCCTAGAATATATTTTTCTATCCTTTTATGTTGTGTTATGTTTCTTCAATGCAGCAGAAGAATGGATCCTGTTTTATCACATCATCCGGTTAGCCTGTCTTTTTATTGAGAAATTGAGATCATTGATATTAAGATATATCAGTGACTAGTGATTGCTGTTTTCCATCATTTTGTTGTTGTTTGGTGTGTGTGTTTGTGGTGTGTTTGCTTCTCTTCTTTTGACTTTCTGGTCTGGAATTTTTTATTTCATGTATTTTCTTGGGTTTAGAGTAGTGAAATTATTTGTATGCTTTTCTTAAAAATATTAATGGTTCTTTTGACTTGAATTTCTTCTACTTCCTATATTCATATTATTCTTAGATTTTTCTGTATGTTTTGCCAGGATGTTTTTTATATTTTATATTTAACATTTTCTTTGACAGAGGTACCCATTTCTTCTATTGTATTTTCAGTGCCTGAGATTCTGTCTTCCATCTCTTGTATTCTGTTGGTGAGGCTTGCCTCTGGTCTTCCTACTTGAGTTTCTAAATTTTTCACTTCTAGATTTCCCTCAGTTTGGGTTTTCTTTACTTTCAGGTTTTGAATGGTTTTCTTTATTCTCTTTCACTGTTTGTGTGTTAATAGATTCCTTTGAGAGATTTCTTTATTTCTCTTTAGGAGGTCTCTATCATTTTCTTGAAGGCTATTTTAAGATCTTTGTTTTGTGCTTCCACTATGTTGTAATACTCAGGACCTTCTGTGGAAGAATTGCTGCACTCTAGTGGACACGTATGGTCATGGCTGTTATTGATTGTGTTTTGTTGCTGAGGGTCTAGAAATATGATCTTGGGAAAAAATATAATTCTAGGTGTTGTTATTTGCTCTTGTCTGTATTGTGTGTGTGTGTTTTGTTCCTTGGTTTATGTTTTATCTCTGGTTCTTTGGAGAGTATGGTGACTGTCTGTTGCCTGGTAGGAAATTCTTCTGGAGTCCTGATAGGTGTGGTCACTGGGGTTCTAGGTAAAATGTGTTTATGGGTATAGGGAGATGACATTTTAGAATGGAAATGGTTTTGGGGTACTGCTGCAGGGGTTCATAGAAGGAAGGAAAGCAGGTATTCCATTAGGATCTGTTTGTTCTCCTGGAAATGAGGGCGAGTGTGAGGAGAGGCCATAGCAGAAAGCCTTCTACAGTCAGGATCTGAGACTGGTTCATCGAACTTAGGGGAACAGAGGGAGAGGTGAAGATCTTCAGCCAGTCTACTTGCCTCCCTGGTCAGAGGGAGATTTGAGGTTGGCTTGATCATTACCTCAGCTCTTTCTCTGCGATGGTTTGAAGACACTATTTTGTGAGTGACTAATCAGGATTACCAGGTTGTTTGGGGATGATCTTTTGATGGGGCAACGTGCTTATAAGACCCTGCTTTTTCTGGAATTCAGGTGAATGAAATCAATTGTCCTTATGGACAATGACTGGAGGCTATCAGTCCCTTTTGGAGATCTAGAATAGGACATTTTAAAAGCTATCAGTGAGCTACATCTTATTCTTCGTGACATAAGTCTTGAAGAGGGACAAGCTAGGTTAGGTTTCACTGATAGTTATAAACTCCTTGGTTAGCTTGCCTATTGGAGAGGTGAGCAGTTAGCCACACAAAGAACCACAGCTCTCATCTCACGGGGGATAAAAGATAGTTTATTATGAAGCCAAATATGAGTGACAATGGCTCAGCAATAGAGATTCCTATTACTCCATATTCTAGGTTCCAAGTAATAACACTTTCATCAAGTTTTTGTCATTATCAGAAAAGATAGTCATAAGTTAAAAATCTTTTCAAATACATTTGTGTAAGCATTAAGTAGGTAGTTATGCTGTGAAGTAAAGGATAAGTATACTACAATCCACAGACCCAGAGAAGCTAGGTAGCAAGGGAGGTCCAAGAAGGAACACCTGCATCTCACTGGAAAGGAAAAATACAGGAGCTATCAGGGTTGGACTGGAGGTGGGTGAGCATGGGAACTTGAAGGATCAGGTTGGAGGTGGGTGGATGTGGAAAGAGCTGAGAAAGATGACTGGAAAGGGGGCTTTATGGAGTCAGGTAGAAGCCTAATGCAAGGGAAACTTTCAAAAGTCTAGAAGGATGGTCCCAGCTAAGGCTCATGGTAGCAGTGGATGCATAACTGAACGTGCCATCCCCTGTGACAGGATTGGTGACTACCCAGGTTGTCATTGGAGAGCCTTCATCCAGTGACTGATGGAGGCAGATTCAGAGACCCATAGCCAAACCTTGGGATGAATGTAGGGAGTCCTGCTGAGGAGAGGGAGAGGGAATTATAAGAGTGGATGGGGAGGTAACTCAGTAACATTGAAGGAAAACCAACAGACATGGCTAGCCTGGATCACAGGAACTCCCAGAGTCATGGCTAGCCTGGATCACAGGAACTCCCAGAGTCATGGCTAGCCTGGATCACAGGAACTCCCAGAGTCATGGCTAGCCTGGATCACAGGAACTCCCAGAGTCTGAACCAACGATCAGGGAAACTACATGGGAACGATCTAGGCTCTTTGCTTATATGTGACAGTTGTGTAGCTTGGTTTATTTGTGGGATTCCTGGCAAAGGAAACAGGACTGGCCCTGGTGCTTTGGTTGACTCTTGGGAACCTATTTCTCACACCGGATTGCCTTGCCCAACCTCAATACAGGGGGAGGAGTCTTGTCTTATGACAGCTTGATATGCCATGCTTTGTGAATGCTTATGAAATGCCCGCTCCTTTCTGAGTGAACTTGGAGGAGGAGTGGATTGAGGGTGGATGAGGGAGAGGAGGTTCATGGAAGAAGTTGGAGAATAGAAGACAGGGGAGGCTGTGGTCAGGATGCTACAGAAATAAGTAAATTAATAAAAAAAAGAGAGAAAAAAGTAGGTGGTTATGGCTATGGCAAAACTGAAGAAATCTTAGCTATAGATTACAATGCATTTGATGACACCCTTAGCCTTTTGTTTGGTAATTAACACATCCTCCTATGTTTTATCTGGTCATCATAAGATGTTGAGTTTTACTCAAAGATATGTAAGGAATGATTATTTAGGTGTAACATGTAAACAATGTAAGGTAGTCGTAGTTAGGCTTTGGACTAGTGTTGAGGGAGCTGTGGGCCTCTTCCCACAGCCCGGCCTCTGGCTGCCTGGCTAGCTTATGCCCTGAAATAACAACATACAAACTGTATTTATTTAAACACTGCTTGGCCCATTATATCTAGCCTCTTCTAGTTTCACTCTCACACCCGGACTAGCCCATTTCTAATAATGTGTGTAGCACCCTAAGGTGCACTTACCAGGAAGATTCTAGCCTATGTCCATCCTGGGTCGGAGCTTCATCATGTCTGCCCCAGACAGGAGATCTATTGAGTCTGAGCTCACTTCCTCTTTTTCCCAGCATTCTGCTCTGTTTACTCCACCCACCTATGTTCTAACCTATGAGGGCCAAGCAGTTTCTTTATGTTTTAACCAATGACCTTCCTCCATAATTTCCTTTTTTTCTGTTTAAACAAAAAAAAAAGAGGAAGGCTTTAACTTTAACACATAGCAAAATTACATATAACAAAACAGTTATCAAGTAAAAATTACAATATTTACATCTATTTTATCTTTATCATAACTAAGGAAAACTATAACTATAACTAACTATTCTTCAACTCCATCAAAGACTCCAGAAAGATACAATATTACCTAAGCAAACAAGAAATAAGCAACTTTCAAAACTCTAGAAATGACAGAGACATCTCACTGCCTGTACAGTCACCCAAAGTTTCTCTGTACTGTTGGGGCATCCATCTTCGGCCTACAGGCCCATAGTATCCAGCAGACATTTCCATGAAGCAGGAAATTTCAAAGGCAGTTCAGTCACTATCTGCTGTGTCCTGCAGAATGTCTCACAGACTCTTTCATGAATGAGGAACCCCAAAAGATCATCTCACCTTTAGGCAAGTTCTGCAGTCTTTTCTCTGCAGGTTCTCTGTGTCCAGTTTATGCAACAGTCCAGGCAAGAGCAGTTTCTTGCCCAAATTGCTATCAAACTCCATAAGAATCCTCTTCGATGCCCATCTTCCTCTTGAAGTAGATTGGTGCTGCCAGGAGCAGACATGTCTCATTGGCATGAAAAACCCTAAGTTATTAAAACATTAAATAGCATATTCCATAGTCTTTGAAAGATATGAAGAATGCTATCTGAAATATATCTATGTACATCTGGAAAATCGAATTAACACGACTACAAACTTGGCTTTTATTAATGATTATCCATTAACAACCTATATACAATACATTTTTAAATGAACTATACAATCACAATACCTTAAGATCAGAAACACATGTACATATAACAAAATTGACCTTAAATTTAAATCACTAAAGCAAAATCCATATCAATGTAAATTATTCATACCTATATCAGACTAGCAACATCCCCATGTCTCCACAGTAATCAAAGTTCTTTTATAAACTTAAAAATTTACTAAACTTTTATTTAAAGATATTTGAGATTTTTTGTACAATGTGTTTTGATCATATTCTCTCCAAACTCCTCACTGATCCATCCTCTTCCTTACCCACCAAACTTAGTGTTTTTTTTTCTCAAAAAAAATAGAAAAAAAATATTAAAGGAAAACACCAAGTCCAATTTATGCTTTTCATCTACTTGTGGCTGTTTGGCTTTCTATTGGGGCATGACTCACCTATCAGGGCCACATCCTTAAAGAAAATGGATTCTGCCTCTCCCAGTAATTGTCAGTTACCGAAAGTTCAGTTAGGGGTGGGACTGATGTTTTAATGAGCTGATCAGCATTGTAGAAGACTCAGTGGAAAGTGCAGCCTCTTCTGGGAACTCTCGTTCATACTGATGACTTACTTAGAGGGATGAAATGGATCCAGACTGAAGCCATGGTCTCTAGGCGTTCATCCTGCTCCTAGCAACCCCACAGCTCAGGTGAGAAGTCACTGCTTTTCAGCACAATCCCCCAAGTATTGGTTCTATATTTCTGTACTAAAGACTGTCTTGATTGTGTCCAAGCCCTGGAAGTTTTATGCAATGATTCTGTAAAAATTTATGTGCGTGTTTTCTACTCCTTTGAGTGGATTCCTAGGGACAAGATAGCTAGTGTATGCAGGAAACATATGTTTAGCTGAATTGCCCAAGTGTCTGCTGAATTGGACCATTTAAAGCAACAGCAGTAAGTGGAAGTATTCACTGTTGCATACCCTTGGAAAGACAGGAAATTATCATTGTTCTAGGTTTTGGTCATTGAACACATGTATAGTTATAACAACGTCTCCTTTAAATCTGTCTTGAACTGTCCATTCCCCTTTCCCTCTGCAGAATCCATTGGCTAAAGAGAAGTTCCACATAGACTTCTGTGAGGACTAATATTTTACCCAGCCCAGACAGCTGCTCAAGCTACAGAATCTACCACAATCTCTTCTCTCCTGGGTCTGACAGAAGCTGACAGGCCTCCAGTGAGTGTTTCAATCCCTGACAGCCTCCCTGTTTGTCTGTATTTCTCAAGTGATATTGCCGGTCTCGGGACATCAAATGGTTGCCAGATGTAACATATTCCTCCCTGTGTCTTCCCTGCCACCAGCTGGGGTATTGGAGAAAGCCTGGCTGCAGGTGCTGGTGGTAAAATCTTCTCTCTTTTTAAGAGACCTAAAGGAGGGGCTCTTATTCCTGCCTTGAGGCCCAAATTCATCAAAGTCCCTGCTATGTTGTTATCTCTGTGCCTGTGTCATAAACAACCTTTTTTAGGATACTTCTTAACCCCAACAACCCATCTTGAACAACTCATGTTAAACAATAATCTCTCTGAAACAATTTATCCAAGGCTGTTCACACACCCACTCAGACTGTAGCCGTATAGCCCTTCACATAAAAGCCTTGCATGCTCATGTCTCCTCCAGGATGAAGATTTGATAGTTTTAGGGACAACAGCGAATGTACTTAGGTACTTTGCATCAACCCTCAGCTCCTGAAATTTCATCTTTTGAAGGTGATGAGAAGCCCCTAATTTTGATCTTGGAAAGTTAGTGCTATCTTCATTTGCCATGTTGGGAACAATTAGCTAAAGGTTAAATGCTATTACCAGGCCAGAATTGAGACGAAGGTTTTAATTAAGGTGATATATCCTAAGTTTGACAGAAACAGGAGACAAATTTATTAGAGAGAATTTTGCCCGAGAGGGGAAGGGTATCTTTTGACAATACTTAAGAGGTACTACTTAGTCCTGTCCGTGTGCAAGAAGTGGGTATCTCTCTTCTTGTTTAATAGTCTGTTTAGAAGTACCATTCATGCTGGCTGAGACTGGTCATTTATAATGAGGTACCTATCATAAGTCATTGGGAGTTAGGCTCTATCTCATGCATCACTCCTGATTGTCAAGGTCAGATTGGTAAATTATGGAGGTTTTTTTGCTTTTATATCTTGTGTGTCTATACTAATATTTTAGTATCTGAGGGTTTTATCTCTTTGCCTCCCTTGTTATTCCTATCAAGTGTTATTATTTTTTCCAGCAGAGGATTTAGAGTACCAATTATGTTTGCTTTACATTCCTTTTCTGATAGTTAAAAAACACTCTGTGTTCTATCTGACTATTGTTGAGTGTGCTGTGGCAGGAACATAGGTGGAAAGTTTTGTGTCATTTTATGAAGATGTCACACTTTACTGAATACCAATAAATTGCCAAGATAATTAGTTTTGTTGACTCCCACTTTACCGCCTGACCACAATTTCTCTTAAAAATGTCACTGTTGACATTTACAAGTTCTTTTATTTCTTTTCTGCTGCTGTTGTTTTTCAGACAGGCGTTTCTCTATGTAGTTTGGAGCCTGTCCTAGAACTTCTCTGTAGACCAGGTTGGCCTCCAACTCACAGAGATCCTCCTACCTCTTCCTCCTGAGTGTTGGGATTAAAGGTGTGTGCCACCACCACCTGGCAAGTTCTGGCAAGAGTTAATTACTGGTGTTAACTCTCAGATAACAAATTGCATTTTATACATGAATGTGTAGATGTTCATGGTACAGAATGGTTACAAAGGGGTTAAAGAGGCCAAATGTTCAAAGATGTCTTATGGAAGGTAGAGTAGAGAGTTGACACAGTTGCAGAGATTCATTGCAACTGATTAGATATTAACAAGCTTAGCAACACAGTATCATGAAAACACCTTTCACATTCAAGGAGTCTGCAACATTTACTGGACCTCACAGGTAAACAATACACCTTGATTTCACTTAAGATTGTTACCTAACTTAGCCTGTTCCTTTAACCTGCCTTTAAGAGAACAATGTAACAACCAACCAACCTTGTGTTGGATTTCCCATGTAATCAACTTTGGTTACCTAAGATAATGCATAACTTTAATCTTCAATTACGTACCCTTCCAAGCTCCTGACCCACATAACTGTGTGTATGTTATGGTAATACAGTGCTGAAGATAGCAAAGAGCTTGAAACCAACCTTATAAAACAAATCTGTACTGTGTTTGAAGTGGCGCGAATATAGGGTGATCAGTCTGTCTGCACTGGTTTTTGCAGTGCTGTAGTTTGTTATCTGGGTCAGTTGGAGTTAGCAAAGTTTCATCTCTTGTAAAGCTCTGTTTAAGGAATTCTGTAACATGTCCCTTCTTCCTTCCCCATGTAGTGCTTTCTGTATTGGTCAATAACTACAGAGCAAAAGCCCTTTGTGGGGAATACACAGACCAGATATAGATAAGGCAGCATTCATGCAGGTACAGGACAAAGATTCAGACTCATACAAAAGACAGGTTCTGATAGTCCAGAAAACAACCACAAGCACAGATGACAGATGACACAGGTAGAAGACACTCAAATTTGAACTCCATGCTATTTCAAGTGCAGAGTTTTTTTTTTTTTATTGTCTTTCTCTTAGTGGCATTGATACATTTTGGGTACTCTGAAGTTATCATTTATGTCTTTAACGGACACAAACACACTCACTTAGAAAACTGTAGAAGCACGAACAAGGCAGATTGAGGCTGATGTAAAACTCTACCTAAACAAGGGCATTTCAGTGGTGCTCCTTGACAGTTATGCAGTGGGGACCTTGCTGGGCTGAAGCCCTAGGAACGGTAGATAGTAACCTGCCTTCCATCCGAGAATGGATGCATTAGATGTGCGATGACAGGCATCTTGATGTACTCCCTATTAGATAGCTCTCTTTCTCATGATCCAGGTGAGAGATTGAGTCATTCTTGGTGTGGTGTGCACACTGGCCTTCTTTTCTACATATGGTTTTGATATGATCATAAGCCAGTCTTCCTGATGTACTTCAATAAGCTAATAAGAGGTACTACTTGATTTGCATGGGTAAATTACTCTGCCTGTAATGATTTTTGATGGAAAGGTGGTGGTGTTGACACACGCAAACAAGACTCAGAGCTACTCCATCTCTGTGTTTGTACGGAAAAAGGAAAATGTAAAATGGAGTCAGTTAGGACAAGGTATCATCTCAAAGCCACAAATTTATACCATCTGATGCAACAGAGCAATAGCCTGATCCCCATACTGACCACAGATCTCACTCTCTCACTCTTGCTCCTCCTCTTCTGCCCCCTGAACAATTGTATGTGGACATGGGTGTGGAGGCCAGAAGCTGACATTAGGTGTCTATCTTAATTGCTGTTGATGGTTTTTTTTTTTTTTTTTTTAATTGTATGTGGACATGGGTGTGGAGGCCAGAAGCTGACATTAGGTGTCTATCTTAATTGCTGTTGATGGTTTTTTTTTTTTTGAGACAAGTTCTCAGTGAATGAAGAGTTGACAAATTTGGATAGAATAGTTGGCCAGCAAGCCTGGAGATACTACTGCTGACATACCTGTGTTTGCCCATGACTTCAGGCCATTCCAGTGCAGGTCTCCATGTCTGTGCAGCAAACACTTTATTGGCCAAGCCATCGCCTCACCTCTTGCTTTATTTCTTCAAACTTTTTTCAACTTTGTAGAGTTGCTTGTTTGGTTGATTTGTTTTTTTTTTTTTTCCCCTTGCAATCTAGATATGACCTGCAGGTGTAAAGTGCTTCCTGTATTGAGTCTGCACTTTTCTCCAGGTTCCTCTTTTTCCCCTCTTTCTCTACTCTCTTTTATTTTCCTGAAACATATTTTTCTCAATGGAGCATGCATCCACCGATGCTCCTGGACCCTTATTGATGTGGTAAGGATTGAGAGGAGGTGAACTCTCTCATTCTTTGTGAGTTCTATTTGGAGTGTGACTGTGACCTGCACTGTGACCCTCACGAGCTCTTGACAATTTCTCCTTTCTTTACACCCTGTCTAGGATGGCTAGAAAACTGTAGAATTGGGCCATTTTCCTCTTTCCCTATCAAATGAAGCTTTGCTATTTCCCACCCCCAGGATGGTTTATTTTTGTTACGGTAAGAATCTTGGAGTAGTTTTAAATGTTTGTTCCCCACTTGCTTCCTACCACAAACTTGAACATTCTTCTTGTTTCTTCAGCACAAGGACTTGGTGGGTTTCTAGAGCAGATCTCTATTGAAAACTCATCCATGTAAGGGAAAAGGTAGCCTAACTTTACATTTTCATGTCTCCCTCCGCTTTTCCAAATCCAGTCCTCCTGTCACAGTCTGCAGAAGATCACATGCCGTAGCCTCCTCTTCCTCTCTGGTCCGCCATCTCTGACAGATTGCACAGATCTTCAACTCCAGCTTGCCTTTCCCACACTCATACCATGTATCTCAGGCCACAGCTCTAGCATGCATCCCCTGGGAACTTGCTGGCCACTTCAGCCAGAGAAGCAGGAAGCCTCACTATGGGTCTTTAGCGCACTCTCTTCTTCTCCAAATCCAATACTGTAGTCTCACTCTCAACCCTGTAGCAGATTATCTGCTGTGACCTATAGTGGCATATTATTTGTGTTTTAATCAAAAAAGCTTGCCTGAAGATCAGAGACCAAAGCAGCCATACTAGTCAGCCGTACAGGTCAGGGAGTGGTGTCACACACCTTTATTCCCACAGTGATTGGGAGACAGAGACAGATGGATCTCTGTGAGTTCAAAGCCACCCTGGCCTACACAGGATCGAATCTGTCTCAAAGAAACAGAACTCTAACAGAGGTGATCCCAGCACTTGGGATCATACACCTTTAATCCCAGCACTAGGGAGGTGGTGACAGGAGAGATATGACAGAGATATGATGGAGACAGGAAAGACAGGAACTCGGTGGAGTGTGGAGTCTGAGGTTGGAGGAGAGCACCACAGGACTGCTTCTTCAGTCTGAAGATTTGGTAGAGGTAAAAGATCTCTCTAGTGGTTGACTATTTTGCTTTAATGATCTTCAGGCTGAATTCCAATATCTGTCTCTGGGTTTTATTATTCGTTTCTGCCTCCAACTCCAGCGAATCACTCACACTTTCTCTTTGAACCTTCCTTTCTACCCATCCTGTTTTCTTAACTTCCAACTCGAGTGGGCATTCCCCAGGAACCTGCCAGCCAAGCCAGCCAGAGAAGCAAGGAGGCCAGTGAAATAGGAAGGCAAGCTTCAGATCTTTATTGTCATTCCTTTCTCCCATGTCCAACACCCCAGTGGCATCCCCAGTTCTGTGCAGACTACCTGTTGTGGTCTGCTTACACCATCTGCCCCCATTCCTCAGGGACTAAGCAGATCCTGGTAGAACACCCTGTTTTCCTTCCTCCCATGACAGTCCCTCTTCTTACTGCATCTTCATTCCTAAGTGTTCAGCCATCCAAACCTAGAAACACTTTTTACTGGGAACCACTAGTGGCTACACCTAGTTGTGTCCCAGAAGAATTCCCTACAGGCAACATACAGATACAACACCCTCCTAAGAACCAGAGAGGGCAACAGAAACCAGGAACAAAAAATTCACCAAACAAAGACAAAAACAGGTCTCAGTACCTAGATTTACAATCTGTCTAAACCAAAAAGCATAGATGCCATTGCAAAAACACAAATAATAACAGTCAGGATAATATGTCTCAAGTGGAGCCCAGCAACGGTACCAAAGTAGGCTCTGAAAGTTGTAACACAGCTGAAGCACAAGACAAAGATCTTAAAATACCATTTATGAATATGAGAGAGGGCCTTACGAGGGAAATGAATAAACCCCTGAAAGAAATCTATGAAAACACAAAGCATTAGATGAAGAAAATCATTCAAGGCCTGAAGAAGCAGAGTGAACAAAGGAAACTGAAACTGAGGAAAATCTAGACATGATAATTTAGGAACGTGAGCATGAGCTGCAGAAGCAACTCTTTCTAACACAGAATATGAAACATGGAACAGAGAATCTCAGTGATTGAAGACAAAATAGAAGAAATGGCTCTCTTGGTCAAAGAAAATGTTAAATCTAAGAAATTTCTGGGACAAAATACCAAAGAAAGGTAGAGCGAGTCTAAGAATAATAGGAATACAGGAAGCAGAAGAAACTCAAGTCAGAGACACAGTTAATATTATTTTTAACAAAATCATCGAAATCAATTTCCTTAACCTAAAGAAGGAGATGCCTATCAAAGTACAAGAAGCTTACAAAACAAATAGACTGGACCTGAAAAGAAAGTCTCCTTGTTACATGATAATCAAAACACTAAACATACAGAACAAAGAAAGAATATTAAAAGCTGTAAGGGAACAGACCAAGTGACAGATAAAGGCAGATTTATTAGAATTACAGCTGACTTCTCAGTGGGAACTCTAAAAGCCTAGACAGATGTGTGCAGACTCTAAAAAACCATAGATGTCAACATAGACTACCATACCCCCCAAAACTTTCAATCACCTTAGATGAGGAAACCAGACATTCCATAAAACCAAATTTAAGCAATGAATACAGCTCTATAGAAGGTGCAGAAGGAAAACTTCAACCCCAAATGGTTGACCACATGCAAGAAAACAAAAGAAATAAGTAGTCCCAGAGCAGCAAATCAAAAGAAGGGAACACATAAACACACACACACACACACACACACACACACACACACCCTAACCCATTCACCACATCCACCACTACCACAACAATGATAGGAAAAAACAGGAATCAACAAATGTCACTCATTGCTATTTACCAAGACTAACAGAATGGATGGGAAAACAGGATCCATCTTTTTACTGCATCCAAGAAAGATATCACGATATAACCTCAGGTTAAAAGCATGGGAAAAAGATATTCTAAGAAAATGGGCTTAAGAATCAAGCTGATGTAGTCATTTTAGTATCTGACAAAATGAGCTTCAATCCAAAACTTATCTGAAGAGATAGGGAAGGACACTGCATACTCATCAAAGGAAAAATCCTCCAAGAGCACATTGAAATTCCTAACATCTATTCACCAAACACAAAGGCACCCAAGTTTGTAAAAGAAATGCTATTATAGCTTAAATAACATATTGACCCTTTCACAATGATAACCTTCAGTACCCTACTTTTGCTAATAGGCTGGTTGTCTAGACAGAAAGTAAACAGAAAGGCTGCAACAAACAGACGTTATAAGTGGAATGGACCTAACAGATATTTACAGAAAATTTCACCAAAACACAAAAGAATATACCATATTCTTAGCACTTCATAGAATTTTCTCTAACACTGATCACTTGCTTTGACACAAAGCAATCAACAGACACAAGAAAATTGAAATAACACCCTGTATCCCACCACATACTAAAGCTGAATATCAACATCAGAAAGCTTTCAAGCTCATGGAAACTGAACGACTCTCTACTTTATGAAAAAATGGGCCAAGACAGAAATTCAGAAAGAAATGAAAGATTTTTATAGAATTTAATGAAAGCAAATACTTAACATACCTAATCTTGTGATACATAACAAGGGAAATTCTAAGAGGTAAGTTCATAGCTCTAAGAGCCTACATTTAAGAAAGTGGAAAGATTTCATACTAGTAATGAAACAACATACCTGAAAGCTCTGGAACAAAAAAAAGTTGATCTACCTCAAGACCCAGCTATATCTCTCTTAGGCATATACCCAAAGGATGCTACAGCTTACTACAGAGATTTTCTTGACCATGTTCATTGCTACTCTACTCATAATAGCCAGAAATCAGAAAGAGAGAGAGAGATCTCAGCTATAGGCCTCATATGCTATTTGACAGCATTCTTAGTCCTTTGATTAGTAGAAACTAGGGTTTTGTTAAGACAATACAGTCTAAAGGTTTTTTTTTAATCTATTTATCAGGATGCTGAGTCCAGCTAGGATGCTAGGTCAGACACAGAGGGGATCAAGATGGCATTTAAATTGCCCTTTAGCTTGATGGTGTCAAGTACCCAAGATTATCTTGTCTTTCTGTTTCACCTTAAGAAAAAAAAATAGTTGTTAATGTTAATGCCGTGTTAAGGTTCACCCTTCCCAAATCCCACCATGTTCCTAAAGAAAAACTGGGAAATCAAAATGAGTAAAGGCAACCAGGTTTATCACAGTTTGGCCAAACAGAAGCCATCTCTTAATCTCTGTTTCTCCCATTGCCTACAGTAGCATAATAACATACAGAGAAGATAAAACAAAAGCAAGGAAAGTAGATCTAGTAGAGAGAGAGTCTATTGGATCCTTGCTGGAAAGCCTGACTCTCTCCACAATACTGGCTGACTCTGTTTTCAGCTTGGGATGTCTGTCATACTACCACAGTTTCCCCATTTCCTGTCTGCTGCTCAATTTTGAGAGATTTGGGAATTGTGCTAATGCTGACCTGGTATGAAAGTTGCTGAAATATGTCTGTGTCTAGAAGAAATATCACAAGGAGAATACGTGTAGCAGCCAAAACAGTATTGTAAGGTAGAAGGCCTTTCTTTATAACTTTCAGCTTTAGTTACTGTTAGAAGGCAGGCACCGCTGAATCCAAATCTTACTGATTTCTCTGTAATCCAGGCTGGCCTTGAACTCAAGATTCTCTGGATTTCCTTGCCTCCATGTCTGCCGTGATTGCCTCTTGGTTCTGAAAATTTCTTCCTTTGAAGACACTGGTCAATTATCCTGTGGTTTAGTCTAAATTGTCCCCACTGTGAAGATAATTTTTTTTTTTCCTGATCTAATCTCATGTTGGAAGGAAGTGGCAGGTAGGGAGTCAGTGCCAACCAAAAGTTATTGGTAAGTTTAAAAACAAGGCCTCCTAGGTTGAGGTTATCTGGAGTCTATTCTTATAATTTGTAGAATACTGAGTTTCCGAAGTGGAATATTTCCCAGACATTTCCATTCTTGGTAAAGTTTTTTTTTTTTGTGTCCAGATCCATTTATAAATTTATTTTAAAGGGTTCAGGGAGGAAGAATCTGTGCAATGATATACTATCAATGGGCCCATAGATATTTAAATTAAGTATAGATTTCATTTCCAGTTATAAAAAAGTAAAATAAGTAAAGTTTACATTTTGTGTATAGGACTTTTATGATGTACCCTTGTACAAGGCACTGTAAAGAAATCAAAGAGCCAAGACAAGTGAACATGCTCATTGATTAAAAAAAAATATGAAGTACATTATCCTTCATTGACATACAGAATGGGTGAAATTTCTATCAAGATCATAGCAAAATTATTTTAATTATATATAAGATTATGTTAAAACTCATAGAGAAAACTGTGGATCCTAAACTAAAACTATATATATTTTCAAGACAGCGCTTCTCTGTGTAGCCCTGGCTGTCTTGGAACTTGTTTTGTAGACCAGGCTGGTCTAGAACTTAGACATCCTCCTGCCTAAGGCACCTGATTGGTCTGACAAAAAGATGAATGGTTGATAGCTAGGCAGGAGACGGATAGGCAGAGCCTGCGGGCAGATAGAATACATAGGAGGAAGAATCTGGAAAAGAAGGAAAAGAGAAGAAGAGAACATGAGAAAGAGGGGGACATATACAGGCCCAGAAGCCAGGTAGCTGTCAGGCAGCCAGACATAGAGACAGCAAGAATGTAAGCAATGCAGAAAGAAAGCAAGAAAGGTAAAAAGCCCTGAGTCAAAAGCTAGGTAAAGAAAAAAGTTTAAGTTAAAAGAGATAGCCAGAAATGAGGCTAAGCTAGAGTGAGCATTCATAACTAACAATATATTTACACGTCATGATATGGGAGCTGGTTGATGACTTAAAAGTAAAACCTGATACAGATTTATGCTTAGCCAACTACCCTGTGTCTTACATGTGATTCTTAGGGGAGTTGTTGTGGGAGGTAGCCAGAGCTTGCCAAGACAAGCATTGTTTTCCCAGAGCCCTGTCCTGCTTTGATACTTTTAGAAATCTCATTATCCCTCTATTAAACTTCCTCAGTGTTCCAGAACTTCCCATTTTAATCTTATCATTCTCTTTAATACTAACATACATTTTTATGTTGACAATACTATTTTATAATCACATACCACAGTATTATGGGTTTGAGTTTTTCTTTCTTCATAGTGATATACTATTTGTGTTTTAATAAATAAAGCTTAGCTGAAGATCAGAGGGCAAACCAGACACACTAATCAGTCATACAAGTCAGACAGTGGTGGCACACATCTTTAATCCTAGGACTCTGTGAGTTCAAGGCTACCAGGGAATACACAAGATTGATCCAGAAACAGATCCAGGTAGTGGTGGTTCACATCTTCAATCCCAGTGTTTGAGAGTCTTGCACTTTTAATCTGAGCACTAGGGAGGTGGAGACAGGAGTGATATGGCTGGGTGGAGAGAGGAATATTAAGGGGGAGAGACAGGAATTCAGTGGAGTGTGAAGTCTGAGGATTCCTGGAGGCAGGATCTTTCCCCTTTAGTCTGAAGGTTTGGTAGAGATAGAAGGTCTCTCTAGTGGTTGGCTGCTTTGCTTTTCTGCTCTTCAGCTTGAACTCCACTATCTGTCTCTGTTTTTTTTTATTATTCATGCTACATTTCTTTTATGTATATTTTCCTTTAATTTCTTTTTCTCATTGTTACCCTTATGTTTATGAGGTGGTATCTTGTGGTGATTTATAGTAAACACATGTGATTCCAACAGTTCTACCAGGGAACTCCTACAGCTGATAAACACCTTCAGTCAAGTGACTGGACAGAAGATTAAAAAAAAATCAGTTTTCCTTCCACATACAGATGAAAAAGGCACTGGAAAAGAAATCAGATAATTAACACGCTTTACAATAGCCTCAAATAATGTAAAATATCTTGGTGTAACTCTCACCAAGCAAGTGAAAGACCTGTATGACAAGAGCCTCAAGTCTTTGAAGAAAGAAATTGCAGAATATATCTGAAGATGGAAAGAACTCCCATGATCATGGATAAGTAGGATCAACATAATAAAAATGGTAATTTTACCAAAAGCAATCTACAGATTCAATGCAATCTCCATCAAAACCCCAACACAATACTTTACAGAGTTTGAAAGAACAATACTCAATTTCATATGGAAAAACAAAAATACCTGGATAGCTAAACCAATCCTGTATAATAAAATACCTCAAAGGTATCACTATCCCTAATTTCAAGCTATACTACAGAGCTGTAGTAATAAAAACTGTGTGGTATTGACCTAAAAATAGACAAGTGGATTAATGAAATCAAAAGACTCAGACATTAATCTACAAACCTATCAGCACCTGATTTTCTACAAAGAAGCTAAAATTATACAATGGAAAAAATAAAGCATTTTCAATAAATAGTGCTGGTCTAACTGGATGTTGGCATGTAGAAGAATGCAAATAGATCCCTATCTATCACCCTGGTCAAAAGTCAAGTCCATGTGGATTAAAGACCTCAACATAAATCTGGACACACTGACCCTGACTGAAGAGAAAGTGGGAAATAATCTCAAATGCATTGGCATAGGAGGCAACTTACTGAACAGAACACCAACAGCATAGGCACTAAGATTGACAATTAACAAATAGGACCTCATGAAATTGAAAGTTTCTGTAAGACAAAGGACATTGTCAATAGGACAAAATGACAACCTACAGGATGTGCAAAGATCTTCATCAATCTCACATCCAACAGAGGGCTGATTTCCAAAATATATAAAGAACTCAATAAATCAGATATTAAGAAACCAAATAATCCAATTAAAAATGGGGTACAGATCTAGTCAGAGCATTTTCAACAGAAGAATCTCAAATGGCCAAGAAACACTTAGGGAGATATTCAACATCCTTTGTTGTGGAATTTTATTTTAACTGCGTGAAGGTGTGTTACATTTGTTTCTGCTACCTTTGTTAACGATGCAAAGATGTGTTGCATTCTTTTATGCTGCATTTAAGTCAGTAAAGCTGTGTTACTTGGCGTGCTTTAAGCCCCTGATTGGTCTAATAAAGAGCTGAACAGTCAATAGATAGGCAGGAGAGAGAGAAATATATGGAAGCTGGAGGGCAAAAAGAACAGAGAAATTAGGAGACAAGAATGAAGAGCGAGAAAAGGAGACGGAGAGGAGGGCTCCTAGCTAAACCCTTAGCTTTAACTAGGGGTTAGTAATGATCAAACATTTTTAAGTGATTTGTTAATTGTAAATTATGTAGAGAAATACCTATTAAAATTGTTTGTCCCAGATGCAGAGACTCATAGCCAAACATTAGGCAAAGCTTGGGGAATCCTGCCGAAGATGGGGGTGGGGAAAGACTGTAGGAGCCAGAGGGCCCAAGGAAACCCACAGAATCAATTAATCCTGGGCTCATAGGGGCTCACAGACACTGAATTGACAGGCAGGAAGCCTGAATAGGACTGACCTAGGCCCTCTGCATATATATGACAGTTGTGTAGCTTGGTCTTCTTGTGAGACTCCTAACAATGTGAGAAGGGGCTGTCTCTGACTCTTCTGCTGGGTCTTGGGATCCTATTCCTCAGATAGGGTTGCCTTGCCCAGCCTTAATTCAAGGGCAGGTGCTTAGTCTTCCTGAAACTTGATATGCCATGTTTTGTTGATATCTATAGGAGGCCTGAAAAGAAACAGAGGAGTGGGTAGTGAGGGGGCATAAGGAAGTGGTGTGGAGGGACTGGGAGGAGAAGATGGAGAAAAAAACCATGGTTGGGGTATAAAATAAAAAGTAAATAAATAAAAAGGAAACACTGTTCATTTCATATCACTAATTTGTAATAAATTCATTATGTGAAAAAAGTGTCCAGTTTATTGGATTACTGTCTCAATTACTGATGTTATAGATGCTAGGTACTAGAATCCTATTAATAGCTGATTTGGAAATCATTCCCCTTGCTTAGGGGTGGTATTATATATGTACTTTCTTTATGGTATGATTTGGGGCACAAAAGCTGTTGAAAATGAAGTCCATTTTCTCTGTGATAACTTTGATGAAGTCTATCATCCCTGCATGTTGACTTTGATAAAGACTGTGCTGCCTGTGTTTTCCTTTATCCTTTTGTACTCATATGTAATCAAGCAAGGTCATTTTGGTCCTGGGAAGGTGTGATGTCTAATCCACTTTGGTCCTGGGAAGGTGTGATGTCTAATCCACTTTGATCCTGGGAAGGTGTGATGTCTAATCTTGGTTGTCAACTTGACTATGTCTGGAATCAACTAAATCAGCACATCTGAGAGAGGTTTTCCTGATTGGATAATTATGACGCAGCCTAAATCTCGGCTGCAATCTTTTGGTGGCAGCCCACATAAAAGGAGATAGAAGGAGGTTTTTGTTTTCTGTCGTCTTGCCTGCTTCCCTCAATTTTGTTGGCCTGTCCATCCTGCTTCTGAAGCATTCTTTTGCTGGTGTTAGAGTTCTAGTATAGACTTGAAAACCAACTGAGAAATCCAGCCTTACATACTGGATAACTACCAGACTATTGGCTTTACGGTCCCAAAACAGCCACTGTGGGACTATCCCAAACACAGCCTATAATCCACTCTAATAAATTTCTGTTTAATATGTACTTAATATAATATATAAAGGAGATTTATATGTACACATACATACATATTTGATAAGAATATCTGTTCCTCTAGAGAACTCTGATTAATACAGAAGGGATCCAAATCTATCATTTTGAATGTGGATATCTTGTGTTCCAATCTCTGTTGTTGAAAGACTATTTTCCCCTCACTGAATTATTTTGACATCCTTGCATCCTTGTCAAAAATGATACAGGAAATAGATTAGAGGTTACCAGGGTTTACAGAAGCAGTAGAGACAGGAAGTTAATATCATTACAGAATGATAACACTCTCGGCTTATTGGTGGTGATAGAAACAGTGCATCTCTTGACTGTGTCAGCATCATATTTCCTGCTTGTGATAATATAGTTTGATTTTGCACATCACTGAACCTGGAATGATAAACTAAAGAATATGTGTGAATGGGCTCTATCTATATTGCTCCTTACAACTCTGTGTAATGTAAACTTATCTCAAAAACTTCAAGTAAAAATTATATATTGTGAGGGCTCCTTCAGGGATTAGTTAGAAGGCTCCCGGGAGGCAGTAAGAGTGAGCTCCTCATGAATGAACTGATGGACCACACATTGTGACCACTCAAAGGAGGAACTGTCATGTCCCAGAGGTGGTTCTCCTAGTCTCCCAGTTCCCATCTCTGGTAACAAGTGATGCTTCAAAGGAGTCTGTCAGTCCAAGGAAGAGCATAACTTGTTACTCAATAAGCAAAGTTAGGGTTGCTATGGGATCATCGAAATATCTTTACATTTTGATTTCAAAATAAAATAGGACTCCATTTTAAGAACTCAAAGTGAAAATTTAAACAGTATAATTAAGATACTGTAGGTTCTGCTATTACCACATTATCTCTTAACCAGGTGAGTAATGACATATTTAATATAGTAAAGTTGTTGGAAATTATTGAAAATTCATGACATGGTCTTATTCATAATTTTTCAATAAATTGGTCACTTGACAGCAATCAGTTATATGTCAGAGCCATACAAGAAGTTGCATTCAAGATATAATGACAGAGGATGCATGCATGTTTTACTACACAACTTCTAGTATCTCATGGGAATGTTCTTCATTTCTAAGCCTTTATCCCTTTATCTGCATGCAGAACTCTATCTTCGTTTCCAGGCACCCACTGTATTTCTCACTTTGTGGATTTAATTTTCTTTACAAATCCATTTCTTCTTGGAGGGTGGTTAAATACAGAGAATTCATTTGTAACGTAGTGCAACCTTCCGTTTGCGAGCAAGATGTATGTGTGAAAAGACTGTTTCACAGAGCAGTGTTTTGAAAGGCTTTCTCTCTAGCATCTCTCAGTTCACCTTACACTCCTGCTATCCTAAAATCAAACACTGAGAGTGGATACTGTTTTATTTTCTCACTTGTTTGTTTGTTTTTCAAATTTTATTCTAGGAATTATAATTAGCTATGTGGAAAATGTAACATGAGATTTTTAGAAGATTCTGTACCACATGACTAAATATGAATCTTAGTGGAGAAAGTCAGCAAGAAAGATTAATAAAAAGTGAAGGAAGACTATGCAGAAGTTAATCCTTTCTTTTTCTTTTATCAGAAAAATAACTAAAAAGGGAAAATTGTAATGCGGGACAATCTTCATCTGTAATTATAGTGGACTTTCTAAAAAATGTGGGGCCAATAATAGCATGAAAAACACAAATGTGGAATTCAAAGTAGTTTTATTTTATCTACTTTAAATTTACATAAGAAGGAAGGACAAGAATGTTGAAAAGAATCCAGGGTTTTAATCACATCATCAATGATTATTGGAACAGGGCACAGTAAAATGGGCAGGAGTAACGCAGAAATGCAAGTCTAGCCACACCGGAAGTCAGTCTAATTTGAGTTTTGTATTTGGCAGATGAAACTTAAGGTGCTGTTTCTAGGGAAACCTTGGGAATTTCCTGTGAGTACTTCAACTCTGTAATACATTCTTTTCTTTTTAGTATATTTGTTTTTACAGTGGGTGGTTTGAACATAATTGGCCCCCATAAGCTCATAGGGAGTGGCACTATTAGGAGGTGTGGTCTTGTTGGAAGAAGAATGGAATTCTTGGAAGAAGTGTGTCACTGTGGGGGTGGAATTTGAGGTCTCATGTATGCTCAAGCTAGACCCAATGTCTCAGTTCACGTCAGGTTGCCTGCAGATCAAGAGGAAGGACTCTCCACTCCTTCTCCAGTAATATGTCTGCCGGTATGCCACCATGTCCTACCATAATGATAATGAACTAAACCTCTGAAACTGTAAGCCACCAAATTAAATGTTTGTCCTTAAAAGAAAGGAAGTTGTATTTTCACAGCAATAGAAACCCTAACTAAGGAATACAGCTTATTTTCAACATGTTATTAATAAGAACAGTTCCTTGGGGTTAGGAAGCCTGACTGTAGGCTTTCTGACCAGTAACTTGCCTGGCACATCCCATGGAGCCATGCTAACTGTTCTTGATGTTAAGCATGCTGGTATTTAGTTTCTGGATCACTTAGCCCCATTCAACCACAGCATTCAAGGAAGGCTATGGCAACTGTGAGTTTGACCTCCAGGCAGAGCTCTTAGGCTGGATCTGCCTCATTCGTTTACTTAGTCTGCTGGGTCTGACAGGAGCAAGCTTCAAAGAATAAAAAATCAAGCAGATTCTTGGTGTAAAGAATACAAGAGCATGAAGACAAAAATAGACCACATATTAAAAAGAGAAATAAATGAAAGAAACAAAAGTAATAACATTGGAGCACCAGACAGAAATCTCAAGATCCAAATGAGGAGCAGAAGGAGAGAGAGCACGAGCAAGGAACTCAGGACTGCGAGGGGTGCACCCCCACACTGAGACAATGGGGATGTTCTATCAGGAACTCACCAAGGCCAGCTGGCCTGGGTCTGAAAAAGC
>NC_022031.1:21712781-21713719 GCF_000317375.1 Microtus ochrogaster | reverse complement strand
TAAATAAATAAATAAATAAATAAATAAATAAAAAGAAATACAATTATTTAATATGGCATGGAAAGGAGGAAGGACCAAACAACAAAATTTTTCTTGAAATTCACCTGTCTCAGGGCTCTATTATACTTCTGAAATTAAATTCTGGGCCAGCACCATAGAGAAACTAAGAATAAAGATCATTTGAAAATAAAATGCAACGATTTCCACATTCACTTAGAAAGGAAAAGGAAAAGTTAGCACCCGTGGGAAAAGGCAGGGGATTGGTGGAAGGCCAGAATTCTCCATGATACAAGGCAGAGGTCTCCTGCTGGGCTTGGAATAAGAAACAGGCTCCTGTCCACAGCTCCCTACAGGGATAAGGCAAAGGTTGGCTTTTTGTTTTGCATCTTCCGTTTTTATTATAGAAACATGAGCATGACAGTCTTCCTTTGTAAATCATATAAGGCAGAAAACAGAGAAATAACAGTAGGGGTTTAAAAAATAATCCTATTAACCCAGGTTACAAATCCTAGAGAAAAACCTTACAAAAAGTTAAGTTAAAACATGTTTTTTATCTTAAATAAACATATGAAAATATCCAGCATCCTTTGTTGTCGGAGAAATAAAAATCAAAACTGCAACGAGATTCTACTTTACCCCAGTCAGAATGACTATTGTCAAGAAAAACAAAGAGCTGCGAATCTTGGTGAGGATGGGAGAGTGTTTCATGACTTTTCCTGGAGAGACATGAGTAAACATCTATTCACCCCAGACAGGGTACCAAAGAGAGAACAAAGGAGGAATGAATTTGCTGGAGTTACAGGAGATGGATATGTGATTATTTTTATCTATCTATCTATCTATCTATCTATCTATCTATCTATCTATCTATCTATTTAAGATTTCCGTCTCTTCCCCGCCACCACCTCCCATTTCCTGATGGAGGAAGGTCATTGGTT
>NC_022031.1:21697623-21710273 GCF_000317375.1 Microtus ochrogaster | reverse complement strand
ATTCAATCATCATGGAATTCTGGAGAGGAAGGTTAGCATGCACTACTACATTTTTAGGTGGTAGAGAAAAGAGCTAAACAAGGTTTATTTTCAGTAAAGTTATGAATAGCGCATGGATTGTTTAAGTCAGCACACCACTTATTTTCTCCCAGTATACAAAGAGGATACCAGGCAACCAGACAACCTAGGTAAACAGGAGGAAGCTGATGGCTCTTGATCAGATAGCACATGCACCAGACACCGCAGTTTCTATGGGCCTAGGTCTGGAGTTAGACTTACTGCTCTAAGTGAAGAAGATACCCATGCTTCTAATTTTCAGTTCTATGCTATGCTGTTATCAGCATACTGATGGCGGGGGTAAAACCAGAGCAGCATGTTGGGCAGGTAGCAATTCTATGTTCTTGGAGATCTGTGACTATCTTAAATGGGATGCTCTTGCCTAAATACTGACCAAATGCCTGCTGATAAAGTTAATTGCAGGAAGGCAGATCTCTGCGCTTACCTAGGAGAGAAGAGCAAGGTCTGGCAGTGGGAAAACTGTTTTCACTGAACAGAGGAAATTAATCCCCAAATATGTAACAGGAAGGGAATGAGCTACAGCAAAAAATCTACAGCAAAGAACAGCCACTTTGCTCATAAAGCAGTAATGCCAAAAAGCCTTGTCTTTTAATTTAGCCATTACAAGATCCCTTGGTTTTGATAAATTGCTCGTGAAAAGATGGTTGAGCAATTACTGTATAAAGTTGTGGCTTTTAGCAGGCCTCCTATGCTGAAGGATCATCTGAATTAATACTGCAAAAATGACCATTACACAAAAGCAAGCCATAGATTTGGTGTAATCACCATCAAAATTCCACTAATATTGTTCTTAGAACTCAAAAATAAAAACCTAAAATTCAAAGGGGAAACTTGTAACTTATATGGATTCTTCGTATGGATATTTTTGTTTATTTAAAGACCCATCGTGGCAGTACATTTACTACAATTGGAACAATTCAGAGTGGAGTTAGAGGGCCCCAGCACAAGGATGCTACATAATCTGTGAATTATTTCATGTTTAAAGAAAGAAACCCACACAGGTTCATTTACACTGTTATCACAAAAGATCAAAGAAATCATAACAAAGAAGGAAAAGAACAGTAACAACTTTTAACATTGATTAAAATGAGAGTAGAGTGATTTACTAACAAGCCCATTTAGAAAATGTTAAGTTATATGAGAATAAGAAAACAAGCTAAGAAATTATACCTCAAACCAATTTAGACATAACTTTAAGGCAGATAGCTTACTAACAGGTTTTACCTAGACACTTTAAGAAAAAAGAGAGTTAAAGTTACACTTCTGGTGGAGATAACGATTAAAGCTTGCTAATTTCTGCTTTCTATCACCTTGGACCCCTCCCTCCTTCCTGGGAAAGCATAGGGCTGATTTTCTCCCTTGAGAAATGATCACAGCCCCTAACTACCCAGACAGCAAATTCTGTTTGCTAAAGATAAAACTACTCAGGATTCTGGCTTCAGTAAAATTGGCTTAGTTCCTGAGAAAATTTCTTTGGGGATGGGAATGAAAAGATAGCATTAGGATGGGCACATAGACAAGATTATGTCAAGGCTGCTGTAAATGGGAGGTATAAAATTTCCAGCTTGAGGCAGGACTTTCTCAGTGCCTGGTCCTACCTGGGCGCTTATTACACCCGAGTCCCTGCTCTGAGAGCTCGAGTAGTCTCTGCTCCAACTTTTTCAAGGCTTTAAGTTTAGTTTGAGTTGTTCTTTCCAAGTTCTTCACTAAATCTCAGATTTTGACAAATGAAATTGCTGTCACATTTGTATGCTCTGAAAATATATTTAAATGAAATATTGTTTAGAGATTCTAGCATATGTTTTACTCACTAAGATTTATTTCACCAATCTGAAAATTACATTCCTAGAAGTTTATTGCATATGAATATTATTGAGAGTTTATACATAGATTCATTAAGAGATAGCTGCATAGTCATGCACCAATAATTTTTTATGTAAAGTTTTGCTCAAGTGTGTGTTATCCAGAGGATGGACTCTCAATAGAGAAAATGCCTCGTAAGGTATAGCTGTAGGCAGCCTGTGGGACATTTTCTTTGTTAACAATTGAATGGGAAGGGCTTATCACACTGTTGGTTGTGCCACTTCTGAGCTGGCGGTCTTGGGTTGAACAAAGCCAGAGGAACAACCAGTAAGTAGCACTCCTCCATGGTCTCTGTAATAGCGCCTGCCTCCCGGTTCCTGTTTTGAGTTCCTGCCTGGAACTCTGTGATAGACTCTTAACTGCAAGTATAAGAAAAACAAACCCTCCCCCCTCAAGTTATTTTTGGTCACGGTGTTTTATCACAACAATAGAAACCTAAGTAAGATAGAATTTAAGCATCCTATTTTACTTCAGCTTACTTTGTTCCTAGCTTTCAGGGCTGATAGAAATGTAAATTCCTCTCAGAAAGTTCACACTCATAGTGTGAGCATCACAATCACAGTGTGATTCTATTTTGATCTTTTATTAATATTTTCAAGTTATTTTTCTACCCTAAAGAGAGGAAATAAAAACAACAATGGCCAACACTCTAAACAAGCCACCTAGATCACTAAAAACTCTAGGGAGCTGGTTTACTAGTAGATTATTGCCCATTGGGTTAGCCATAGCTATGCCTATCAACCTTTGCTGTTGCCCACTGCATCTTCTTTGCATTCATTGTTGACTGAAGGCAGTATTGGTGTCTTAAGAGCCTCACCTCTAGGCTCTGAAATTCTCTTTTCTGCTGCTTTATGAGACCTCTTCAAGAAGAGCTATTTTGAACTGGGCCTGGATCTCAATGCACCTATTTGTGTGGCTGCTTTGTCTTGATGGGTCAGCATGGCTTCTGAACCTGCAGGCTGCCTCCCAGTGCTTCCAAGAAGACCAACTTTCCTGATGTTGCTGCCTTACTTTTTCAAGCCTAGCTCTGATTCATCTGGTCCTGTACCAGTGCCTCCTGTACCCTCCCATTTCCCACCAGTTACCAATATTTTTTTTCTGAATAGAGACACATTTGTTAAATTCCATTAAGCAAGTGTTCCCATGTTACTCTGACATGACAGTACGTACTCCCTGTTTTCTCAAATTCAAAATCCCAAATTTGAATTAAGATGAACAAACATATGTTATTTGTAAATAATTGTAAGATAATTTTAAGTTGAAGAGTCAAGTTAGCATACAAACAATTGTTATTATGCTGGAAATGGCTGGACTGAGAGGCATGCAGTCTTGTTACCTTAGAGCTGCAGCAGGAGACGATCTGATGTCAGAGTACCAATCCAGTCAGGCGTTTGGTGATTGACTATTGTAGATAAGTGAGAAGCAATTGGAAGACAAAGTTAACAATTTCTTAAAATGATTCCAGGTGTTTATTCATTTATCAATTTTGGCTATAGAATTTCATTAAAGTCATTTCATTCAAAGTGAGCACATGCTGATTATAGCCTCTCCAAGGTTGGTGGCAGATTTCAGCAGCTTGTGGATACTACTTATTTTTATAAAACCAGTTTCATTGAAAAATGTCTGTGTCTTTAAATGTTGCCTAGGACTGATTTCATGCTGTGACTATGGAATGAAGCATCTGTGACAGATATCATATAGCCTCCAAATACACACACACACACACACACACACACACACACACACACACACACACACCTATCTGTCTGTCTTTCTGTCTTTCTGTCTATCTGTCTATCATCTGTTTATCTGTCTATCTGTCTATCATCTGTCTGTCTGTCTGTCTAATCTTGTTGGAACACGGTCCAGGAATGAAACCTTGTGAGAACTCTGAGTGCTTGTGGAAACACTCCAGGAAAGCAAGACAAGAGTCCTGTGACTCCAGTTTCTTCAAAACATGGAACTCTTTCTGGAATACGTCTTCATGCTCCTCCCAGGAGTAGTGGATAGGAGTGAGTTTACTTCAGATTTATCATTATTGCTTGTGTTGTTATTCAATTGAATGTTGTTGAAGCTATTCTATAAGCCTCTATGGAAAAACATGTTTTATTTTCCATGTGTTGCTTGTCCTTGTGAATGTATTCAGCTTAAACTCATGAGACATTTACTCATGTGACCTTTCTTAAACTTTGGAATACAAATTATCTATGGCTCTGATTAAAGTTTGATATTGCATGAGGCTTTAGTTCACCTCATTTATCATCTGTATTCTCCTAGGTCCCATTGCCTCTAGAGTAGTAACAATATAAATATACATATTCATAAATATATGCATATCAACGATATTTATAATATTTTATAGACATGAAATCTTATAGTATATGATATATATTTAAGTATTATAGTATATATGTGCATATATATATATGAAACATTTCATTGCATTATTATATTATCTTTCACAATGTCCCAGATACAATATCAGCATCACAGGTAAATTACTAAAAGCAAAAGAGAATAAAATATTTCTGGCAGACAGCCTGGGCAACGGAAGGATATCCAAGAGAAGGGCTGGTGAGTGTACTGTATTGATCGTGTGCCAGAAGACAGAGATCTTGAACCGACCAACAACTCATTGCAATGAACATTTGCAGTAAAGATGTATGGGCAAGAGGATATGCTTCATGACACACTGTAGCTCCCAAGGCCACAATAAGAAATAAATAAGTGGTGGAGAGGTGGGAAAGAAGGAAGATCGAAGTGTTTTTTACATTATTTTTATTTTTTATTTGTTGCAGGGCTGCAAGGGTGGAAGGCAGACATGGAAGGACTGGGAAATGAGTAGGATTGGGATGCATGATGTAAAATTACCAAAGAATCAATACAAGAATTGTGCTGATTATAATGTTTCTGGTATTAATAAAATGATACCCATTAAGACTAGACAATGTTCTTGAAGGTATGGGCTGTATCATTTGATTTGGACCTCAACATACAAGTAAGTATGACTGAAATCTCTGTCTGGTAATCCAGTCAAGTAAAGCAATGGCCACCAAATTTTACACCTTTTCTTCCTGTGGGCCTGTCACATCCCTTGTCTCCACTCTCTCCCATCACTCCTCTCGCAAGGCTGCCCGCTCCTCTCCCAAATGTTAATGCTCTAATACTTTGTTCCCACACATTTATTTAAGGGAATGCTCCTTTCATTTCCTTATCATCATTCATCCATGAAATCAGGCCCATCTTTCAAGACAAAATGTTTTCTTTTATATTTGTCTTGAAAGACAAAATATTTTGTTCCTAGGATTTCTTTTCTGATTATCCTTAAATTCAGCAGTGATTTCTGAACTAATTGTACCTTTTTATATGTGACAGTTCAGAGTCTCACATTATTTTAAAGGAGAGAAAGAAATATGTCTGCAGTAGCATTTCAATTGTATTTTAATAAATAACGTTTGCCTGGGAATTGGGAGGTTAAAACAGCCCCACTGGTCAGCCTGACAGTCAGTCAGTGGTAACACACACCTTTAATCCTAGTAGCCATACCAGTTGCCATAGAAACTGGGTGGTGTATGCCTTTAATCCCAGTGATGTACACCTTTAATCCTGGAGCTAGAGAGTATTATAAAATGGGAGGAAATAGCTCTCAACACACAGTCTCATTCTGAGATTCCTGGAGGCAGGATTGCCATTTAGAACTGAGGTCAAGGTAAGAGCCAGTGGCTGGTTGTTTTGCTTTTCGGGTCTTCAGGTTGAACCCCAGTTTCTCTCTCTGAGTTTTTATTAATTGTGCTTCATATGTCATACACTTATTACCTTTTAAAATGCAGCCAACATAATCAAACTACTGTCTTGCATTGCAAAAATCTTAAAATAAATTAAATTTTTACTGTCAATACAATTAGATAAAATATACTGAATTCTGTTCTTGTATTCTTGCTTGCTTCAGCTGAACACTCTTTCCTCCTATCTTGGGAAGACTCACACTTGTGAAAGCTACCTTTTATAACATGTGTACCACAGCAACTGCCCCAGTAAGTTCTGCATTGGTGGACCAGCCTAACCCTCTACGGCCATGAAATACAGAGCCCATCTGCAGGTAGCACATATGAAAAGAATTCAGTGTTATTCAGCCTATAAAACCTGTCAGAAACTGCAGGTCAGGCCAGGATTTTCAGAGCACCTCTTTAATCCATTCCCATCAGAGTGACATGAGTTCTCTAGCCCTCCCTGTGCTGCTTGGCCATTTGCTGGTCAGTTTTTCCAGAGCAGATCCTTTCAGGACAGTAAACTGTAGGTTTCCCTTGTGTAGCATTTTGTGGAATAGCATCTAATGGTGGTCAGCAGGTGTAGGAACTGACTGATGTCACCTGACTCCTCATGTTTTAACTTTGCAGAGTATTTGTTTGCAAATATTTCTTTGTTGACTACTCCGGTGACAGACTGAATCTTAACCATCAGAAGGCAGACATCACAGTTACTCAATCAAAATGTGCTAAGAAGTGACTAAGTAAATGAATATCATGATGAATATGTGATTTCACAATGTTCCATTAGTATACCAATATAACTTTATTTGGTGGTCAGTAATAATTTTGATATACAAGATGCCCCAAAATGCTGTGAAACTACATTAGTATATTTGAGATCTCTAAAGAATTTTATAAGAAATAAATGTAAAAGCAAAACCATTAATTCTTCAAATATGTGTTATTTTTGTCTATAAGAAGATAGCAGAACCTATTAGTATAAAATAATGGAAATTTTATAGATTGTATGCTGATCCTAAAGTTCAAGAAATCAGACAACGTGGTAATTACATACCAATGCTTCCTGGTGCAGATCAAATCTAAGGGGGTACTAATGACTCCATTATTATGTGTACGCATAAAATATGATTGACAAGACATTTCTTGGCAACGATTCCCTTTTGGTGTTCTTAGAAGATACTAGACAGATAAAGGAGCCGTTCAGTCATGTTCGAAAAGCGCCATTTACTGAAAAGGGTCTGCTAAATTTTTATCAGGTCTGAAAATATGAAAGACATTTTAAACAGACAAATGCAACAATTGCCCAAATTGACGTGGCCAGCCAGAGAGATGACAATGAAAGGCTTTCTGATCAGACATCTCATAGAAACTCATGAAAAATAAAAGTCCCCAGTTCACATTTCCCTCCAGCACTTAAATGCTAAGTTCCCGTTTAAACCATGCCATATGCTCTCACTTTAAACTGCAGCCATGTTTCTAACATCACCAGTTTCCCGCCTAGATAGATGACTCTGTGTCACTCTTAATACTTCATTGTATGCTCACGTTTGACAGAGAATACACATACTTAGGATCCATGTGGAATGGCAAAAGCTTTTTAAAATAGAAAGACATTCATTTACTTCTTACTGGCAGGTGGTAAGTGAAGGAACACTTAGACACTAATCTTAGATTAGACAGATCTGAGTTGGAACCGGTGCTAATAGAACTCAAGCTGACATGTGTTCATACCCCAAATATGGTCTTTCAAATTGGGGGATAGCAATAGGAATGATTTCATAATGTTGTGGTAGAAATAATCCATAGGCATCCTAATGATTAAGTATTTATAATTCCATTTAATTCTCACAAGAGCCTGAGAAAATCAGCTCTATTTTACCCCCATTCTGATGAGGAGGAGAAGTAGGGGAAGGAGGAGGAGGAGGAGAAGAAGAAGCAGCACTAACAGGTAAGCTACAGCAAGCGTATAGATCGACGCAGGTATCTTGCTAAGCATGAGGTATTTGTATTTGTTATTTGAACAAAATAGGCATTCATTAAACATTATATTGTCTCTACAGCTAGGTAAATTTTTTACACTATTTTCTAAATTGTTCTCAACATACCCCTTGAACTATATGACCATCACCCCCTTGTGCAAATATTTACACTCAGAGTTAAAGAAGTTAAGTGTTATATCTTGATCTAAAGGGCAAAGAAATCAAGTATATGTTTGAGAGTGAGCAATGAAAATAATCTGTGTTATTTTACAGCAACTTTATCTTATTGCCTAATAATCTAGATAATTAAATTATAAAAGCAAATGAATTTGACACAGAGATAGATTGGTAATAAGAAGGAAAATAACATCTAGATGTAATTTATGTCACATATTTTAATCATATATACAACAGTATGTAATTGACATTTGAGGCGAGATATAGTGCGTAATGGCAGGGAAAATTAGGAGCATGAAGCCAGTTTATCACATTACATTCACAGTGTGGAAGCAGAAAGGGAAAAGGAAATTGGTCAAGCTATACACCCTCAAGGCTACCCATGTGACATACTTCCTCCAACAAGCCTTTACTACCTAAAGGTTCTAAACCTTCTAAAACACCACCACTAGCTAGTGACCAAGTATTCCGTCACATGTGCCTACACACATTCAACCACACCATAGTTTTACTGGTATGACACGACTCGTCATAACCAGGGTTATTATTATTTTATTTGTAACTAAGTAAAAGAATGCCCAATATGAAGGGAATCAATAAATAGGAGACCCTACTAAGTTGAAATAAGTATAAGAAACTAGGTGAATATGATATAAGCAGAGAAGGGCGGTAGAAGTCATGTCTCCATTTCACATCGGGTGAGAGAGGGAAAGCATGCCTATGAAACACTTGAAGTTTGTGCTCAATTACCTCTGTGTCCTTAATATACGATACATTTAATTGAAAGGAATTTTAGACTGACATTTTCTGACAGAAGCAAATTATATATACTCAACAAGAATGCTCTGTAATTCATCCTCTGATATGTTTGAATTGCCATTGATTGTAAAACGCATAGTCTATTTCAGAAATGTTAAAAAATAAAGAACAGTGTATCTTAAGATGGGTGAAAGATGATAAGAAAGCCAGTTTCTGCTTTAAAACTGTTCAGAAGCATTTGAGGTCACAGCATCACCCCAACATAAGTTAATTCATCAAGTGAAAGGTGAGTGTTGCAGAGATATTAAAAAGGAATGAGAATTAAAAATCAATAAACTTTTTATTTATATCAATTTTTAAATTTTTTTGTGCTATACATTTTTCTCTGCTCTCCTCCCTTTCTTTCCTCTTCCCTTCTACCCTCTTTCATAACCTCTGTGCTCCCAATTTACTCAGGGGATCTTGTTTTTTTCTCCTTCCTATTTAGATCCATGTATGTCTCTCTTAGGGTCTTTTTGTTGTCTAGGTTCTCTGGGGTTGTGAACTGTAAGCTGGTTTTTCTTTGCTTTATTTCTAAAAGCCACTTATAAGTGAGTACATATTATATTTGTCTTTCTGAGTCTGGGTTGCCTCACTTAGTATGATTTTTTTCTAGATCCACTCATTTACCCACAAATTTCAAGATGTCGTTATTCTTTTTTAATTTTTTTTTAAAAAAAGAATACAAACTATTTTTTTTCATTATACACACCAATTCAAGATCCTGTTCCCTCCCATTCCTCCACATAACCCCTCCCCCACTCCACCCTTATCCACTATTCTGAGAGGGTAAGGAATATTATTTTGGGGAAGGTTCAAGACCAATCTAGGCTGAGCAAAGTATCCACACAAAAAGAATAGGTTTCCAAAAAGCCAGTACAAGAAGTAGGGATAAATCTTGATGCCACTGCTGGTGGCACCTCAGTCTTCCCCAGCTGTGCAACTGTCAGCCACATTCAGAGGGACTAGTTTGGTCCTATGCTTATTCCTTCCCAGTCCAGCTGGTGTTGGTTAGGTCCCATTAGTTTAGATAGATGATTTTAGTGGGTGAACCCATCATGGTCTTGACCTCTTTGCTCATATTCTCATTCCTCCCACTCATCAGCTGGACTTTGGGAGCTTAGTCCAGTGCTCTGATATTGGTCTCTGCCTCTGTTTCCACCAGTTGCTAGATGAAGGTTCTATGGTAATATTTAAGACATCTATCAGTCTGAATACAGGGCATGGCCAGTTCAGGAACACTTTCTTCTATTGCTTAGGGTCTTAGCTGGGGCCATCTTTGTGGATTCCTGAGAATTTCTCTAGTGCCAGGTTTCTTGATAACCCCATAATGGCTCCCTCAACCAAGATATTTCTTCTCTTGCTCTTATCTCTGTCATTCCTCAACTATCCCATTCCCTCAAGTTCTCCTTGCTTCTCCCCCTTTCCCCTCATCTTCCCCTTCTACCCTCCCTTCTCCCTTACCCTATATTCTGAAATATATAAAGAATTCAAGAAATTATACATTAAATTTCTAAATAACCCAATTAAAATGGGATACAGAACTAAACAGAGAATTCTCAACAAAAGAATCTCAAATGACTGAAAGACACTTAAGGAAATGTTCAACATCCTTAGCCATCAGGGAAATGTAAATCAAAACAACTCTGAGATATCATCTTACACCTGTCAGAATGGCTAAGATCAAAAACAGAAATGATAGCTTATGCTGGAGAGGATGTGGAGTAAGGGGAACACTCCTCCACTGCTGATAGGAATGCAAATGTGTACAACCACTTTGGAAATCATTATGGCTGTTTCTCAGAAAATTGGAAATAAGCCTACCTCAGGATCCAGCAATATCACTCTTGGGCATATACCAAAAATCTGCTCAATCATAATACAAAGACATTTGTTCAGCATTACTTTTAATAACCAGAAAGTGGAAACAACCTAGGTGCCCCTCAACTGAAGAATGAGTAAGGAAAATGAGGCACATTTACACATTACAGTACTACTTAGTGGTAAAAAAAAAAAGACACCTTGAACTTTGCATGCAAATGGATGGAACTAGAAAACACCATCCTGAGTGAGATAACCTAGACCCAAAAAGATGAATATGGTATGTACTCACACAGTGGATACTAGCCATAAACAAAGGATATTGAGCCTATAGTTCATGATTCTAGAGAAGCCAAGTAACAAGGTGAGCCCTAAGAAAAACATATGTAGATCCACTTGGAATGTCAAAATAGACAAGACCACCTGTCATTATTCTTTACAAATGAGTAGCACTACATTATATAAAATTTCTTATCCATTCTTCAATTGAGGGGCATCAAGACTGTTTCCAGGTTCAGGCTATTACAAATAATGTTGCTACGAATACAATTGAGCACATGTTCTTGTGGTATGATTGAACATCCTTTGGGTATAAACTCAAAAGTGGTATTGTTGGATCTTGAGGTTGGTTGTTTCCTAATTTTCCAAGAAATCACCATACTGATTTCCAAAGCAGTTGTACAAGTTTCCACTCTCATCAGCAATGCAGGAGTGTTCCCTTTTTCCCACAACCTCTCAAGCATAAGTTGTCATCAGTGTTTTTGATCTTGGCCATTCGAACAGGTGTACGATAGAATCTCAGAGTTGTTTTGATTTGCATTTCTCTGATGGCTAAGGGTGTTGAGCATTTCCTTAAGTGTCTTTCAGCCATTTTAGATTCCTCTGTTGAGAGTTCTCTGTTTAGGCCTGTACCTCATTTTTAAATTGGATTATTTGTTCTTTTGATGTCAAGTTTCTTGAGTTCTTTGTATATTTTGAAAATAAGTCCTCTGTCTGATATGGGGTTGATAAAGATCTTTTCTGATTCTATAGGCTGCCATTTGTTTTGTTGACCTTATCCTTTGCTTTACAAAAGCTTTCAGTTTCAAGAGCTCCCATTTATTAATTGTTGCTCTCAGTGTCTATGCAACTGAGATTATATTTAGGAAGTGGTCTCCTGTGCCAATGTATTCAAGTGTACTTTCCATTTTCTCTTCTATGAGGTTCAGTGTGGTTGGTTTTATGTTGAGGTTTTTTGATCCATTTTTTAAAGAAAGAAGCAAAAATATAAAACAAAATAAACAAAAGCATATTTCAACAAGTGGTGCTGGTATAACTGGATATCAACATGTAGAAGAATGAAAATAGATCCATATGTACTACTATGCACAAAACTCAAGTACGGATGAATCAAAAGCAGTAAACTTCTGGTGAAGAGCCCAGGAATATAAAACTGTATGCTTATAGTGTACACACATATCCTAGGTGTAGGAGCCATGTGTGCCCAGTTTCTCTTTGGAGCAATTTCTGACTTAAAGAAGTCATTTGTGTTCAAGCTTGCCTGCTCTACTTTTTTTTTTTTTGATGACCTTAAGGGCTATGGGAGACTTCTGATTTATCCATGAGAAAAGAACACTCTATCTAGTAAACAATGTACTGCTGATGACAAACCTCAGGAACACCAAGATAGAAAGTAAGGCTGCTTCCAAGCAGCAAGCACATGTTGAAGAGGAGGCTGCTCACTCAAGGACAGGAATGGTCTTGTGGTTAGATACTGACTGACCATCAGTGCTGTGCTTTGTTCTGCTTTTGTATATAAGCAAGTTCTGAAATAAACTCAGGGCTGTCTGGCTGCTGTGGCATGACCAGACAGACCTCCCGATTCTATCCTGTCTTCTGTTTCTTCTGACTTTTCTTTAGCCTCAAATCCCCTTTCCAGGAATTCTAGCTGACTTTGTAGGAATGGACTCTTACAGGTGGTATCCAATGTGGGGCTTTTACACCTAGAAAAGCTGGAGCTGACAGTTATTGTGAACAAATGTTAACTTTTAGAAGTTGCTCTGTTTGACCCTCTGTTCTACATTCTTTTCAGGTAGGAGGGAAGGCAACTGTTTCAAGATAGACACCAATTTTCACAAATATCTTGGACTAACATCCCATAATTCAAAGTTGCAAATCTTGGAAT
>NC_022031.1:21691843-21697508 GCF_000317375.1 Microtus ochrogaster | reverse complement strand
ACAGACAGAATATGGTATACATAATAAATAAATATTAAAAAAAAAGAATTTCTCCAGCTCTCTCCAAGTCCTAACTTCAAGACTGCAAAGTCTCTTCTGACTCACTACCTGGTGCTTAGTTTTTACTATAAGAAGAGGTTTGAAATCTTTTCTCCTTGTCACAGTGTCAGAAGCCTGAATTCTGACTGTGGTCCTCTCTAGCTAGACTATTTCTGCCCATGGTGTCTGGAATAAAGTTTCCAGTTAATAGTCTTCAGTGGTCTGTTTCCCATTATTTGTACATCGTCAGAACCCAATACTAGAACTAATAGAGACCCAGGAAGATGGCATGGTAAGGTGGGATGTGATCTAATGTTTGAGGTCTGCACTTGGTTGGAGTCGGGCAGGGGAAAAAGGATCTTAGACTAGCATTCTGTGGAGTCAGATCCAGTAATGCTGTGCATGAAAAGAAAGGATGTGTGGAGCCTGGATAACAAGCTTGTATTGGACCGTTAGTTCTGAAACATCTATGGGGGAAGCATAAAGGAAAATAAAAACCAAGTTTTTTTTTAATCCCATTTTTTGTCACCTGTACAGCTATATAATCAACAAACATTAAGCAGCTGTAATGTGCCAGATTCTAAATAATAAGTAATACACTATCACGTGGAACAGACAAAATAAAGAGACAATCACAATATATCAGTCACCGTGAATGTGATTGGTTGAGCAACTATTAGTTGCCAGGTATTATGTAAGTAACCCATTGTATCTTGTATGTAAGAACAGAAGTTTATTTTAGAAATAAGAAACCATGGAACTCAGTGATGTGGAGATTTCTCTGCACCTTTTTAAAAATACCGTTAAAAATGGAATTTGTACTTATGGTATTTCATTGACTACCTAATTTTTTTTCTTATTTTTCTTTTATTAATTAAATTTCTTTCCAGCTTCCCTTTCTCCTCCAGTTCCCCCAACCCACTTCTCCTCTGCCCACCCCTCAAGCCTCTTCCCTGTTTCTGTTCCAATCAAAATTTCCACTTCCTCGCCTCCTCCCACTTCCCTCCTGTTCCCCCCACACCCCCACCCCCTCCAGTCCCAAGAGAGGGCAAGGCACCCTGCCCTGTGAAAAGTCCAAGGCCCTCCCCGCCACATCTAGGCCTAGGAAGGTATGCATCCAAAGAGAATAGGATGCCAAAAAGCCAGCACATGCAGCAGAGAAAAATCCCAGTGCCACTACCATTGGCCCCCCAGTCCACCCCAATTGTCAGCCACATTCAGAGGGTCCAGTTTGATCTCACGCTCTTTCAGGCCCAGTCCAGCTGGAGTTGGTGAGCTCCCATTAGCTCAGGCATACTGTCTCAGTGGATGAACCAACCCCTCGTGGTCCTGACTTTCTTGCTCATATTCTTCCTCCTTACATCTTCAACTCGACCTTGGGAGCTCAGTCCAGTGATCCGATGTGAGTCTCTGTATCTAACTCCACGGTAATATTCAAGATAGTCATCAGTCTGACTAAGGGAAAAGGCCAGTTCAGTACTGGCCTCTTCTACTGCCCAGGGTCCTAGCTGGCGTCATCCCCACGGACTCCTGGAAACCCTTCCAGAGCCAAGCCACTTACCAACCCCAAAATGGCTCCCTCAATTAAGATATCTTCTTCCCCGCTCCCATATCTGCCCTTCCTCCATTTCAACGATCATACACCCCCAAGCTCTCCCCAACCCTCCCCTTCTCTCCTCTCTCTTTCCCTCTCCCCTTCCCCCAACTCCCATGCTCCCAACTTTTGCCTGGTGATCTTGTCTGCTTCCAATTTCCAGGAGGATCTATGTATGTTTTTCTTTGGGTTCACCTTGATTACTTGGCTTCTCTAGGATGGCGAACTATAGGCTCAATGTCCTTTGTTTATGGCTAGAATCCACTAATGAGTGAGTATATACCATATTCATATTTTTGGGTCTGGGTTATCTCACTCAGGATAGTGTTTTCTACTTCCATCCATTTGCATGCAAAATTCAAGATGCATTGACTACCTAAATTATGCAAAGACATAACTATACAGCAAGGAAGATTCAGGAAAATGAATTTGGGTCCCTTCCTGCACTTAGGTCTGTAGTATTCTCTTCAATTATTTCTTTCCCTTAAAGCCTGTGCTTAAATATATTAAAAAACCCTTTCCTAATAAACTTTACTTAAAATAAGAAAGTTACATTTTCGTATTAAGTAAAACATATTGAGTAATGAAATTTCAAGTCAGTAACTGTACCCTAATCCTGACATAGAATTTTGTCAATGTTATTTTAACTAAGGCATGACAAACCAATGCTGATAAAACTGGGTGCTTATAATACCTTATTAATGCATATCTTGAGGTGGACTACATTGTAGTCACAGGATTATGGATTATTCTGTGGTCTCCAAAGGCATGTGTGACAAAAGCTTGCTTGTAAGTCTGTGGTGTTTGAAATCTAAGAAGTGAGGTCTTAGACAGGCATGGTGGCACACACCTTTGATCCCAGGACTCAGGAGGCAGAGACAGGCAGATCTCTGTGAGTTTGAGGTTAGCTTGGTCTACAAGTTCTAGGACAAGTTGGCTATTAAACAGAGAAATCCTGTCTCAAAAACAAAACAAAACAAAAATAAATAAAAAGAAGGAGAGAAAAGAAAATGAAAAGAAAAGGAAGTGAGTTCTTGAAGGAGGGGAGAGTCACTGGGACTGTACCCTTGAAGGAGATGTGGACTAGACAGCTCTTAGCTGTGCAGTGTTCTCCTTGCTTCCTAGTTATCGTGAGGGAGCAGCTTCTTTCAGTACATTCTCACTGTGCATTTGCCTTGCCACGGGCCAAAATGTTACAAGTCCAAATGCCCTTGTTCTGAACCCTCCAAAGTTGAGCTGAAATAAACCTTCCTGTCTCTGATTGCCTTAGGAACTGTGTGAATGCTTCAGAAAGCTGACCAACATGAAAGTTTTACCCTAAAGTTGTCTCTCTCTGTGTGTATCACAAGTCCCTGGTCAAACAAGCTTGGCTAACAAGCCCCACCGTATGGCTAAGAAGTTGATATTCCAAGCTCTCTGCCTGCTCTTCCATCCTAAGGGCAGAAATAGGCAGCACACAGCTGAGTCTTTCCACGCTCTACCATCTGGACCAGAGTCCTCAAACTCCCAGCTTAGCCTGGAGATGCAACCCATGTTGACACCCACAGCAAGTCAAGTGCGGAGTGCTCTGAGCACTTTCAGGCAGAAGTTACCAAGCAAATTTTACTGTTACCATTCCCTCCTAAATTTGCATAAAACAATCATTGCCACTGGAAATGAAGCACAGTCAACAAAGAAATGGCTTGTGCTTTAGGTCTGAGGATACGTTTCTCGCGAGGAAGGGATTTCTTTTCCTGTACTTCACTGAGAGTACTGTTAATATTCAAAAATACTACATATGCAAGTCAACAATATTGTTGTGGGGTATTTGTACACTGTGTGAAGATGCGTTGCTGTGACTGGTGTAATAAAAAGCTGAATAGCCTATAGCTAGTCAGGGGGGATAGGTGGACTTCCGGACAGAGAGCGGCAGAGGACACAATCGAGGTGAACAGGAGATGCCATCAAGACATGGGAAGAGTCAGACACACAGGATGGGAGAGAGGTAAAAGCCATGATGTTAAACATAGATTAATATGGATTAAGTTGTAAGAGTTAGTGAAACAATCCTAAGATAATGTACAAACTTTTATAATTAATAATTCTCTGTGTAGTTATTTGCAAACTGGCAGCCCAATGGGAAGTCTGACTATACAATATTTTCCATTAAACCACCACAACTTTGCCAAACTCTTCTCTCACTGACACTTTCGTGCTTTCCTTCTTTATCTTTCCATTCTGTGTTTTAAGGGTCAAAATATGCTATGTTGTTAATCCTACCACAGCTTAACGGCATATTTGAAGCAAACATTAATTGAATACTGGCTAGATTGATGGACTCTCTGACCAGGGCCATCTCTGGTTTCCAGAAATTGGCCCCGAGTCATGGTTTACAGGGCAATTTTTTTTGTATTAAATGACATTTTTTATTAAAGGCTTTTTTACTAGACATGGATGTGGATGTAAGTGTCATTACTCCAAAATCTTGGCATCTGAATTGGCCTCTTCAAGAGATAGATGTTCAGTTCCTAGGAATTGAAGCCCTATCTCAAGTGAAACAAAGCACAAGATGGGTTAATTGCATTATGGCCAAAAGAACAGAGAAAAAGGCTGAGGCCACATGTAGCTAATATTGCAATAAATTTGTGGGGTCATGACCTATTACAGCAATGAAATACCCAGATTAACATTCCTACAGCCCCCAAAACGTATGTTTCTGGGAAAGATGTTAGAAGATATTATAGAAAAAGACTACCAGCCACTCAGGCTGTACAAGAACACAAAGCAATTGACAAACCTTCAGAGGTACTAATGGCCCTGCCTTTAAAATGGTTAACTGAGAAACCAATATGGGTTAAACAGTGACCTCTAACAGAAGAAAAGCTACAGGCTTTAGAACAGCTGGTACAAGAGCAACTAGATGCTAGTTAGATTAACTTTAACAGCTGTATAAGAGCATAAAATTGTACATATTAATAGGACAGTATATGATACCCAATGTATATAGACAGCATACAGAACAACAGGCATTTGAGATAGAGAATACTAGTTTTGTATCCAATTTATGATACTTGAATGGCTATTCACCAAATCCCTCTGAGTACTGGATTATGTGATAGATATAAATAGCTCTTATACTTCAATGATTCCTTTAAGGATTTAAACAAGACTTCCTCTAAGGATTAAGATGCATCTACTTGGCTGCATAGTTTATTATCACCTCCATCATTGTCATCATCAGCTCCATCATCAATCCTCAACACTCTTATATTGACCTGAGTAGTTTTCTGTACTGAAGTCTGGTTAGTTCAGAATGGTGGCTGAAACACTGACGGAGATTCTTTGTCAGAGAACCTATGGATGTCAGTTTACCTTACTTCAAATAAAGCCATACAAGGTAGAATCTTGACAGAAGTCTGGTTAGTCCAGAATGGTGGCTGAAACACTGACGGAGATTCTTTGTCAGAGAACCTATGGATGTCAGTTTACCTTACTTCAAATAAAGCCATACAAGGTAGAATCTTGACAGTCCTCTTGTCACTCAGAAGCCACTGAACATTTGCTTAACTATTCAAAAATTGCTGCATTTCTTTAACTATGTAAAGATTGCTGCATTTCTTTTTTTATTTTTTTTATTTTTTAATTTAATTAATTTATTTATTTATTTTTAATTTTATTTATTTACATCCTGTTGTGTTTCTTGCCTGTGAACCTCCTGCCCGCATGTAATCAACCACAACTGGAGAAGTTGCATCAAACAGACTTGTTTAGGGGAGTTAACAATATGTGGCTCATTGTCTTACATAAATAACATCCTCCAGCCTTGCAGGAACTCTCTGTCCTTCCGGAAGGGGCTTACAGATCAGGGAGTGTTTGTGCATGGATCTCTTAGGCACAGTAATGAAGACTCAAACACAGCTTTGGTCCCACAGTGCTTCTGACTCTGTTACTTTTGGTAGTTGTGATAAAGTAACTTGAACTGAAAGCAACTCAGGGAAGGGGCAATTTGTGATTAGTGTTCCAGAGTGGGGCTCCATAGTGATGGGGAAGGCA
>NC_022031.1:21690558-21691646 GCF_000317375.1 Microtus ochrogaster | reverse complement strand
GAGGGAGGGAGGGAGAGAGAGAGAGAGAGAGAGAGAGAGAGAGAGAGAGAGCAATTGGAGTAATGCTACAGTCTTTCAAAGTTCATCCCCAGTGACATATTTCCTCAAGTAAGGAAACGCCTGCTAAAGCTTTTATAATCTCCCCAAACAGCATTACCAACTGGAAACCAAATTTTCAAATATATGAGTCTCTGGAGGACATTGGTTGTTCAGCAGCCCTCTATGCTCCACATCATGGTCATCTCAACATGTAAAATGCATTTTGTCTAATTTTAAAATTTTCCATAGTGTTTAACAGTCTCAATATTGTGCAAACCTGCAAAGTCTCTTCTGAAACTAAAGGTAGTCCTCTTACCCCCTTTAAAAGTAAGCAACAAAACATAACAAAAAATACGTTATTTCTAACATATAGTTTAAAGGGCTGCAGAATATACATTTCCTTCCTTAAAGAGATAGTGAAGAAATACTGGACCAAAGCAAGACTGAAAGCCAGTGGGATCAAATATGAAATCCTGTAGCTCCACATTCTGTGTCCAGGACTCCGTTCTTCCAGTTTCACTATCTGCAACAGAGCCCTTTCTTTTGAGCTGGTTTCATCTCTTGGAATTAGCATCACCTAGTATATTCTTGGCTTTGCATCGTCTACATCTTGGGATTTCTCCCACTGTGGGCTTCACCTTCCCAGCTTCACACAATGGCTGCTCAGGGCCTCTGCTCAGTGATGTTGGTGCTGCCACATGCTGGCTGGTCTTAGCAACTCTCTGAAACAAAAGAGGAAGGATCCCCGTTCCCCTCATTCTTGCATCTTTCATGCCTGCCTCTAGTGTCAATAGCTTCTGGACAGCACTGCCAAGCTCATCTGCCAGCTCAGGGCACATCCTCAGCTTTTCAACCCGATTAGTTTTTCTTTGTTGAAGTGACTTTTTTCTTTTTTTCTCTAAGAGCAAACCACCACTTAGGATTTCTCCTCTCAAAAATTGGAAGCCTAGCTGGGTATTGTCTTGCCCTCAGGGTTTTGTACTATCTCAGTCCAGAGCACAAGCCTCTCTCTCTTTTTTTCTGTGGTATGTCTTTATTTTTTCACGTTT
>NC_022031.1:21664921-21690165 GCF_000317375.1 Microtus ochrogaster | reverse complement strand
AATTAAAGAACTGTCCATGACACTGCACATAAGCCATATTGAAGAACCACTTATGTTTGAATCCCAAGGGGACAATTGTTTAGGTAGGCATCCATGGTTTTCTTTTCTTTTTTTTTTTTTGACACTAATCTCCTTAACAATTACTGTCTCTTTTTCAGTCCCTGCCTTGGCTGTAACAGGAAACTTCCCTGTGCTCATTTTTTCTCCCAACTGTACATGCTGTAGTTCTTTCTGCCCCACCTATTTTTATTATAGACCTGCATAAGAGTTATCAGTAATAAACCATTGCATTCTCAATGCTATGTCTTAAAATAATCTGTTTTTAAAAAATAGTCTATTACTTTTTAATTTGGCCAAATTCTTTGCCACAATCCTATAAGAATGGCCTCTAGCCCAGCTGCTAATCAATTCTTTGCTTCCTCCTGAGACCTCGTGAGCTGGGTCTTTACTATCCATATTATTGTCACCACTGTTTTCTGAGCTCCTATTAGAATAGCCTATAAAATTCTGCTTGCAAAATCCAATGGCATTCCTTCTCCAATGTCCCAAAGTCTCCCACATTTCCCCCATAATATAGCAATGCCCATATTTTGCTCCCAATATTTTTTATTACTAGATTTTTAATTGCTATGATAAATACCATTGCCAAAGCAACTGAGAGAAAGAAGAATTTATTTGGGATTACTGTTCCATAAAAGGACTCCAGAGTTACAAGAATGCAGCAGCCAGAGCAGGAAGCTGGTTGATTACATTTTATCAAGCAAGGAAGTGAAGCAAGGGTATAAACATTCAAAGCCCATGACCCAGGGACATACATTCTTCAGCAAGACCACACGAAGGAGTAATATTTCCCTAAACGGTGCTATCAACTGGGGAAATAAGTGTTCAAATATCTGAAAAGCAATGGGAGACATTGTTCATTCAAACAATACTCACTAAACTACAACAATACATTTTTAAAAGTGAGTTAAAAGTCATGGTTTTTGAAAAAATCATTATCCATTACATTATTGTGTGAAAACTCATCAAAACTCAGACTGACTACATGGAAAGAAACTCACTCCAGGTAAATCAAGTCAGGCTATTTTTTTTTTAAATTAATCAGACACTCATAAGATATGCACAGAAGTTAGAGAGGCACGCTAAGGATGTTGGGAAGTCTCCAGTTACAATAGCTACAATATTAACACTCTGGAATTTCCTATTCTTGTTTGTCTCAGGTGGTCTGTCAGAGCAATAGAAAGTAATTACATAGATAACCATATATTAAATTGGATTAAAGATGACAGTTATCCAAAGTGGAATTTTTAGTGCTTTATATATTTCATATTTTTGCCATGTCTGGATTTTTATAAAGATTATGGTTCATTTTGTGCAAAAAACTAAAGGCATTGAAAACTATTTAAAAGGTGTGTTTAAAGACAGTTGACTGAGATCCAAATTCAGAAATAAAACTTGATGTCTTTATAGTCTGTCAAGTGCATGCATGCCTGGTTTCCAGAGCTCCAGCCAGAACACTACATTCCAACTCATAGCCAAGTTCTGATGAAAATAGTAACAAACAGGAGAGAGATAAAATGTTTAAAGCCATGGAGCACTTAATGATTATCAAAATTATCTTTCTACTTTGCCCTGTGCTTGACTTTTTGGTCATATCTGCAGTTTGCCAGCCCTAACTGCAGGCAGGTCTCTTTGCGTCTCCTTTAGCTCTACCATAGAGCTAGCAGTACATTTTCACACACTTGATGATCCTCTTGTTTTCTATTTTTTAGGTCAAGTGCAAGTGATTTAGTGGCAGATGATGTTCTCTGTAGAAATAGTTTTCAAGTATTAAACACACTTCAAAACTACTTCTTCAATAAAAGTGTGTGTGTGTGTGTGCATGCGTGTGTGTGTATGCGTGCATGCATTTGCATTTTGTGTATGTGTGTGTGTTTGACTTTATGGCCTTATACATCCTAAGCCTATTTGTGGTTCCACAATGCTACATGATATAGCTTTAATCTTTGCATTTAGAATCCGGGTGAGTTCTGTTACATACCTATCTGATGATTTCTGCACCAAACTCACCCTTCTCAAAACATCTATTTTCCAATCTTTATAACTTTCCTCACTCACACCAACCTCATGTGTGAGATGAGAATAGGAGAGTAGTATAAATGGCAGGTGTCAAGAAGTTCCTGCCAATGAAACCATGTGGTCAATTAAAGCAATTAAAAGGTATAGAATAAGTGGCTTTTAACTCAGGCCTACTGTAGGTGACCAGTGTCCAATACCTTTTAATTACTAACTGGCACTGCTTGATGCACAGTTAGGCCTCTCTAATTATGGTTACTTGAAGAAAATAGTCATGATATAATTAGGAACCTATCAGCTCACATCTGTTTGCTGAAGGGTTTCCTTAGCTTTGCATCGTAGGAAGCTTAAGTAATACAAAAAGAATATAAATGTATTCAACTTTTAAAAGAGTCATAACAATGACAGTCATTGCATAGAAAAACCACACAGAAGTCCTCTGTGCATTAATTCCGCTTCTACTTTTGAAGCAAATTTTAGATTGAATGGCTCAGTTACATAATAGGTCTGCAGCACTGACAAACACCAAGGCCATAGACTTCTTTCAAGTTTACTGCAAGTGACAGCCAAAGACCGGTTTTGAGTTGTACAAGTGTATCTCATATATATGATAACTAAGTACCTTTCTCATTAGGGTAAATGGAGTAAGCAATATTTTCAAATACACAGATTACCCAAATGGTAGATTTTCATCTGAATGGTATTGATTAAATGGCAAAAGAACTTCACTGGTTATACCAATAGTGCATGTATAATATATATTTTATATACCAGATTCACTGATCACTTTGCATGCGTCAAAGTTATATGTCCAATATAGCAAACTTTTGTATAACAAGCAAACTTCAGATACACAACTCTTCATTTTTCTTTTCATATATATAAGGTATTGAATATGCTAAAATCTCTTTAAAATTGTTACTAATAAGTAGCCAGTTAAAAAGAATAACATAGTGACAGGAAAGATGGTTCAGAGTTTAAAAGTACTGGCTGTCCATCCGCAGAACCCTGGTTTGATTCCTAGTAGTGACCCACAACTGTCTGTAAACTCTAGTCCCAGGGGATCTACCCTCTTCTGGCCTCCTCCAGCACTGCACACACAAGGCGTATATACTACAGACAAAACACCCATTCGCATGAGGATTAATAAAAGATTAAAACAAATAAATGGATACTTAAATGAACCTTTACTTGCTTAAGATAATTAAGCTGTCAAAAAGGGATTGTAAACTGGTAGAAGGCATAAGCAATTATCTTTAAAAACATAAAATCTTGATAATTTTACAATGTAAATACACAACAAATTAGGTAACAAAATATCTAATCTGTAACATTAGTTGCAACAAAATATATTAGCAAGTATGGTAATAGCAAAGGGGGAGCACGAGTATTGAATACACTTTTAACTATTAAAATGAATAAAATTTAATTTCATTCTAAAATTTGTTTTGAAAGAAAATCCTTATGTAAATCCATATGGCCAATATAAATTTTTGTACCTTAATAAAACTCTTAACCTATGTCTCCAATCTTATTTTTAAATAAAAGTCTACATTTAGACAAATATTTTAGATGTCATTTCTCTAAAGCACATGTTTTCGAAAAAAATCATCTGTCTTGTAAATCTTTTAACAAAATTTCCCTCAATCTTATTTCTACAGTAGAATGTGTCAAAACCCAAACCATTTCACTGAGAAAGAAACCCAAAGCCAACTTTTCAATTAGTTAACATTTTCATCACTCCTGCCTGATGAAAGATATACCTTTTTTTTCAGCCTAATTTCTGATAAATAACTTTTGAATTCTTGCATTTTAGCTGTTTTTTATTTTTTAAAGATGAGTCTGCAGAGGCAACAGTTTCTATATTCTAATGTAGTTCAAAATTCATGCCACAAATATTTTAAGTTGGGCATATGAACGGTAAATTTAAAGAAGAAATGCAAAATGAAGCAATCAAAGGTTTATTGCTCAGTTATTTTGAAGTGCTACAGGGGCAGGGCAGGCTTTTTACCAGGACATGACAGAAACCATCACAATTCTTCAAAAGATTAGTCTTCTAGAATTCTCCTAACAGGCACCAGAGTAGCTGCTGTTTAATAGTTTCCCTGTAGGGTTAAGCCAGCCCCTTTAGGGGGCGGGTTTGCCTCAGGCGAATGTATACTGATAAATCGGGCGGGCAGGAGGCTGCTCCTCCCTTTTCCTGCCTCCTGTGCTACGCAGGAACCTCGGTTCTGTAAGTTTATTTAACCATTAAAGCTGTATATATTCTTTAATATCTGCCTTGCATTTATTTACGCCGCTACATTTCCCTGGCTACACAAATCCTGACAGGGGTTTTCTCAATGCTCTTGTTTCTCCATTACACATGGTTTAATCGAACACCAAAGTATCAACAAATGTCCAAAAGAAAAATACATTTCAGCTTTGCCTGTCATATGAAAGGTACCCAAATATATCACAGAATTCCAAGTTCCTCAAAAGAGCTTCCAAATGGACAAGGTCTAATCATGTGCATGGAAGAAGAACCCAGAAAGTTAAAAATAATGATATTATTTCAAAGGAACTCTGGAAGTCAAAACTAGTCACCAAAATGCCAGTTGCCAAAAAAGTTTCAAAGCTCAAAGGAGCTTCTAAGACTGAAAGTAAAGCCCTGAAGTACAGTGTCTTGTAGAAGCGTAACAAGGGTCATGCTTCTCAAGAGTCCCATACGAAGTCCAGATGCTCATCCCTCAGTTTACCCAGTGGAATCAGAAAGCAGCTGATCTGACAGACATAGGGCAATGTCTTATTTAGTGTTTCTGTTGCTGTGACAAGACCCATGGCAACAACAACTGTTAGGAAGGAAAACATTCAATTGTCGTGGCTCATTTACAGTATAGAGGTTTAGGTTTAGTCAATTACCTTCACAGTGGGAAGCAAGACAACATGCAGGCAGATATGGTGCCAAAGAAGGAGCTGAGAGGTCTTAATCTTGACTCACAGGAAATGGTCTGAGACATTGGGCATGGTTTGAGCATATATGAAATCTCAAAGTCCACCTCTACAATGCCACGTTTCCTTTAGCGAGGCCATACCTGCCACAACAAGGTCACACTTCCTAATCATGCTACTCCCTTTGGGGGACCTTTTCTTTCAAACCACCATCAACAATAAAAAAAAAAATCCACAGAATAAAATGGTTCTAGAAACTGCATGGGACTTAAAAACCTTTCCTTCTCATTTGGGGTCAATTTATTACAACATCGTCAAAATGCATTTTTTTCTTCTGGCTATGATCCATCAAAATTGTTACCAGAGTTGTTACAGTACAGGCTTGAATTCTACCATCCCTAAAATCAAAATCCAACAGAACAATAAGGAAACAATGAAAACCAAAGAAAGAAAATTTTAGTCAATATATCCACACTGGGATTTTAACATGAGAGTCACAGGTAAATAAAAGACAAGAGATATGTACAGCTAAGAAGTAATGGTCAAGGCATAGTCCTGCCCACCACTGTTGCCTCAACTCCCAAGTTTTTCCTGAAAGGTGGTTTGACGAGTTATCAGAACTGTATGAAATCCATGATATAAGTTACCATTCCACCTGATAGAAGGCTTTACTTTTGTCCTTCTCCAAATATATTTTTTGAAAAAATTTCTCATTTCTTGGAGATCATTGTCTTAATAGTCTAATATCTGAAAGGAATGTCACAAGTGTCTTTATTTAGAATATGTTCACTCCTGCCAGGAAGGTTACATGTATAACCTTTATTGTATTATGCCCTTTTCCCACGATTTATCTCTGCCAGACAATCTGTGAATGGGGGGCACAGCTGTCAAGTAACAAAGCTTTATTTACTAAATTAGAAAGTGGATAGGTTTGTCCCTTAGAGGCGTAGTTCAACATTAGTACATTCTTAATAAAGTATATTTGAGTCAAATTTGTGTAGTTTGTTCAAAAGTTGTATTTTAAAAAGGGTATTAATAATACTTCCTAAGGACTTGTGAGCTCAGAAATTATACAATTTCTATCTTCCTGCATTGGGATCTCTTCTATTTCCAGGTGGAAGGAGTTAATTAGGTAGTTTCTACTTTATAGGTTTCTCTTGTCTCTTATCACTCCTCTATGCTGCTGACTTCCCAGTCCAAAAAAGTAGTTGTTTTACATATTCATTACAGTTTGATAGTTGCTTATGGTTTAAGAGAAGTCTTATCCTAGAGACTTCATCACAGTTTCAATGACAGTTGATTTTTTGACATATTTACAAAAATTTTTCTCTAAATTTTATTTTTTTATTTTTTTTTTTCAGATAGTCTTTGTTGTCTTATAGTTGCTGAACAGACAAGGATGGAATCCTCTAGAAGCACACAGACTGGCATGGGTTTAAACACAGCACAGCACTACCATGACTTATGAAGTCTCAGAAGAAGCCCTCCTGCGGCTGGAGTTGTGTCTCAGTGGTGAGTACTTGCCTAATATTTGTAATGTCCTTGCTTCCATCCCCAGCATTGAGAAGAAGAAGAAAAAAGAAGACAAAGAAATCCTCATCCATCCTGCCTCCGTGAGTGATTCCAAGCCCTCCATTCCATGCAGGAAGGAGTTCAGACTGCTCTGATGCATGGGTCACACAAGAGATTTTCTCTAAATTTTAATACAAATTTGTGAAGTATTATGATGTTTTAGCACACACAAATTATGATGATTTAATTAAGTTAATTAACATATACACCTCAAAGAATTATCACTTTTGTAGGACGGTCTTCAAAATTCTCTATTTTTAAATGCACAATCCATTTTTATTGATCATGATCACAATATCAAGCAAACCACCCCAATTTTTCTTTCTGCATAGAAGCTTTTTGCTCACTGGTCAACATCTTCCTCTTTCTTATTCTATGCTCTACATCTATTTGTTTGAGCTCCGTTGGGCATATACTAACTGTAGGTTTCATAATTCAACAACGTAGACATGTAGAGATCAAATCTTAGAATTTGCACTTCCCTCTGTCTTCGTTTCCTTGCCATTGATGAAATACTCTAGGCAAAGCATTTTAAGGGAAAGGGGGCTTATTTTACCTCACAATTTAACATACATCATGGGAGAGAAGTTAGACAGCAGGACTTAAACAATGTCCACAGGGAAAAGAAGAGAGCAATGAATGCATGTGTGCAAATTCCCAGTTGACTTTCCCCACGGCTGCAGTTCCACCCACAATTCATCTGAGCCTTCCCACTCTATAGTCAAGACAATCCTCCACAGATATGCTCAGAGGCCTATCTCCCCAGTAATTATAGATTTTATCAAGCTGACAACCCTAACCATTACACCATCCTGCTACGTATTTATCCTGTTTTTTGTGTTAGGAAATGTCAAGTTCAAGTCCATTCCCCCTTAGTTCTTTGTGAAAGTATATTAGAAGTTGCTGTGGATTTCAGTCACAGTATTGTGGCTCACCAGAAGTTATTTATACTGATTGCATTTCAGCATTCCATATCTAGTCTTCCTGCATCCTTCCTCCTGGCTGCCATTCCTAGCCTCTAATGACCACTCTGCTGCTACTCGCTACTGCTGTAAAATCAATGCCTTCAGATTCCATGTGTAAGTAATGACTTGTGCGGTATTTTCTTTCTGTGTTTAACATAATATTCAACCACTGCATCCCCAGGACCACAAATAACAACTTCATTCTTTTTTTTTTTGTGGCTGAACAATGTTTCATTGCAAAAAATATTTTAGCCATTTGTCTCCCAGACAAATATATTGATCCCAAGTCTTACTACTGTGAATAGTCCTGCAATAAACATGGAGATGTAGCTTTCTCATTGACATATCGATTTCATTTCTTTTGGATGCATAGACAGAAGTGGAATTGCTAGATCCTGTAGAAATTCTATTTTTAGTTTTTTGGGGCACTTTATGGTGACTTTGCAATATTACTGCCTCTCCAGTGGCATGTAGGTATTGCCCTTTGCTTCATTCTCACCAGTGTTTGTCAAAGCTTGTCACTTTTATAACAGCCATTCTGTGTGGGATTGGATGCCCTCACACTGAGGCCTTGATTTGTATTGATAGCAGCAATGGTTAATGCTATCAAGCATTTCTTCAGATATTTGTTCGCCATTTGTATAAATCCTATTAAGGAACATCTGTTCAGATAATTTTTCCCATTTTTAAATCTTTTGTTGTTGAGTCTCTTATAGATCTTGAATATTAATCCTTTGTCAGATTAATAGTGTGTAAATTTTTTTCTTCATTATCCGGATTGTCTCTTTCTTGTATTATTTTTTTTACCATGCAGATCATTTGGCGTAATCTCATCTGTCAGTTTTCACTCATAAGAAATGTATTTATTTTATCACCACTAGAAAATAGAACACGTTACTTTGTTGGCGATGAACCCATTAAGTTATCAACACAGCTAAGTTTTTAATTTTGTTGATACTGACAAATTCTTATTTGTGGGAACTGTTGCATTGTTTTTATTTGTTAGAATTCCATGCCCATCAGGTTGAAGAAAACAAAAATTCCTTCTGAAGCTTAGTTCCATCTTTTTACTAAATGCAATAGTGAAAGAAAGTTCTAAGCTATCAGATGTTCCTTCTTGGAATGTTAGCCAGTTCTTGGGAGTCTCCATCTTAGAACAATAGTGGCCAGCGCTTCAGGAATGCAATGCCTCAGCCCACGCCTAAAACAACACTGACTACAATGCTTTAGACTGGGTAATTTCAAGGCCAATTCATTTTAAAACTTTATTTACAGATATTATTGTCTTAATTCAATAAATATTTACTTTTATTTCTTTCTTTTCCAAAGGTCAAGCATTTAGACAAAAGCCACCATTCTGTGGGGTGGGGAGTGAGAGGCAGGGCATTTGAAGAAAATTCTTACTTGCTAAAAAAGAGAGGTCCTTCTCCTCATGTCTGGCCAGAGGTACTTGTGGCTCTTCAGTTAATATATAAATGTGGTGCCTATTAACTTATCAAGCTTCAGGCTCCTGCACCCCCAGTCCCCACTCAGAAGCTTCACATCAGCTCTCAAACTCCCCTTTTTTGGTCCCATTAACCCGGGAAATCTGTCCTCTGTCGCTTCTCCTTGCTTTCTTGGGAATCAGCATCGGCAGTTCGGAATAAACAGCTTTTCCCTTTCACCCACGGAGCAGCTATTTTGGTTTCTTTACTGTACCAACTTCCATTCAGAATTCATAGCTAAAATCTGGTGATGAGGGACAAACGATATTATTTTGGAAGGAGCAGCAACAATTAAATATGTAACCATGGGATATATAATTTCTGAGATGATCGTAAGTATGATGAAGGACATAACTCCAAATGAACAAATAGATTGCAAAGCCAAATGTATCACAGAGCAGGAAACAGAAGTTGCCTGGTGGAACGTGGTCCAGGAATGGAGTCAAAGGAGGAGAATTCTGAGTGCTTCTGAGAACACTCCAGACAACAGGACAATAGTCTTGTGGCATATCTTCAAAACTCTTGTTCTTACAATGTGTTGTCTTGTTCCTCCCAGATAGGAGTGGGTTTACTTCAGACTACCCATTACCACTTGCTATTGCTATTTAGGTAATGCTTAAACAATCCTTTGTGTGCTTCCATGGAAAAACATGTTTTTGCCAGACGTGGCTTATCTTTGTTATTGTATAGAGTCTGAACTCATGTGACCATCAAAGTATAGGTTGACTGAGGCTCTGAATATAGTTGGTTGTTCTGTGAGACTTTAGTCTGCCTTATTCATTGGCTCCATTCTCTCAGGTACCTCCACCTGGAATGGTAAGTTTGGTACCTCGGCCACTACAGGCCTACCTAGGGTCAAGTGTTAGGGAGAACAGATTCCATTTCTGATTGGAGAATATAAAGACCAAGGTAAAAGAGCTCACAGAATGAAGGGTGTGGTATCATAGACCCCTATGGTAAACACTGCTAATGTGTGTGTACTTCCTATTGTCTAATTTAATTGCTGACACATGGTAACAAGGATAACTTAGTAGATACTCTATCATAACACTTTTGGTTAGTGAAAAAAAATTCAAAAAAATATGATTATCATTTATGCCTAAATATAGTGAGAAAATAAATCAGCTTAATTTTTAAAAACAATTTTGTTTTTAAAATTATGTATGACAAGTTGGAAAACAAGAAGACAGAAAAAATAAGGTATTTCTAAAGTATGAAAAATTACTAATGTATGGCTCTTGTTTTGTGGGAATAGCTGAACTCTACAGACTCAGTGTTCCATGTTTATAATGTTGCACAACATTAACCATCAGTCAGTTATAATATCTTTACCATGTTTATTTTATTGTATGTTAAGTGTATGATTACAGTAATTTAACCTTCTTGCAAAGATGTGATTTAACAAACCACTATTTAATTTTATGCAAGTCAATAAAAATTATTTAACACAAGAATTAGAAAATAAACTTTGGGAGAAGGGTATTTTCACATACTAATTATATTTCCTAGAACAAATCAATGTGGGTATTTGAAGGACCCTGCTTTTTCAGTCAGATTTTAGCTCTAGCTAGAATTGGTTCAATATGTATCTTTAACTTTCTCCATAGAATTTTTCTGTACTTGTATTTGGTTACTCATTTGGTAACCCATTGATTCTCTAATTTATGTGATGAATTTGTTCTTTATCATAATTCTGTCATGAATAGTTATGAGTGAGAAGCCAGGGATCCATCAAAGCCTATTCATGGCCTTGAGATACTCACCAAGTAGTTTAGAAGGAATTATTTACCCAAATAACAATAATTCAAAGGTAAAAGGGACATGATCATTTTAAAAGTTAGGTCAGGCTGTTCAACACTTAACATTTCACCATGACCTGCTTAGAGATTTACCTTAAAATCTAGATGGTGTGGGATTCCCCTCTATATGCTATGAATATGTTTTCTTGCCATTGGTTAATAAAGAAGCTGCTTTGGACTATGGCAGCAAAAAATAAAACCAGGAAGGAAATTTGAACAGAAATAAATATAGAGAGTAGGTGGAGTCAAGGAGACACCAAGTAGCTGCCAAAGGAGGCAGACACCATGTAGCTGTCCAAAAAGCAAGAGGTTAAAAAAACACGAGCCTTGTGATAAAATATAAAGTAATAGAAATGGGTTGATTTACAATGTAAATTAGCTAGCTAGGATACACCTAAGCTATTGGCCAAACAGTATAGTAATTAATAAAGTTTCTGTGTGATTATTTAGGGTTGGGTGGCCAGGAAATGAACAAGCAGTCTCTACTTACATGTAGATTTCTAGATTTGTGCTAAGCAGTCCTCAGTTTAGGACTACTCCTTGGTCTTGGACCACCCACCTTCCCTGATTTTCCTGTCTACTATTAAAGACAAGGGAAAGGAGATTTTAAAAAAAACAATAAAACAAAACAAAATAAAAATCAACACCTATTCTTTCTGCCACTGGAACCTCTGTCCTTGTTTTCATGGCCTGGGAGGTGGGCTCTTGCCTGTTAATAAACTGGCACACCAAGCTCAAAGAAAGTCAGAAGTTTCTTTGAACAACTTCTATATTTTTTTTTAAATAACTTATACACCATGTCTCTTTATACAAAAGAATCAAAGCAGGTTGAGGAGATAGCTCAGTAAGCAAAGTGCTTGTTAGTCAATCATAAGACCTAGAGCCAGATCAGAAGAGTGCAAGCAGAAAAGCTAGGCATGGTCGGGCATTTGTAATCTTAGTACTGGGGAGGCAGAGACAGGCAGATTTCTATGGGTTCATCAGCCAGGCCAAGTGTTTGAAGACATTGGGCATTTGGAATCCCAGCACTGGGGAGGCAGAGACAGGCAGTCTTTTTGGGTTTATCATCCCGGTTCATGGGAGACATTGCTTCAGACAATAGGGTGGACAGCTCCTGAGAATGACATATAAGTCTGTCCCTGGTTTCCATACATGTGTACACTACTATAAGGTGCATGTGCATGCATGCACCTGTACATATTTACACTCATACATGCAAAAAATTTTTAGACACTTTGTGACCACAAATTTCATAACAAATATCTCATGGCTAGATCTAAAATGTTACAAAGATAATTATCTACCCATTATAACTACCCCATTTTAATGTTTCCTTAAATATCTTCAAACTGTGATTCTTTGTTTAATGGATATATAAATTAAGTACTTGATACAAAATATAATTTACTCTGTAATGATGGTGACCAAATTCATCAGGAATCTACAGGTAGCATTCAGCATCAATTACTTATTATTTCCAACCCTGGAAATTTAAGTGTTCTTAAAATGGCTTTCTAACCAACTTTCTTCTAAAAGATGAGAGTGGTAAGTCTTAGTCTCACTGACTTTCTGACATCAAGAAAAGATATAAGAAAACAAAAATTTTAACGAGTTTCCAGTCCCTGAGCAGTTCAAGACCTTGTGGAATGGGCAGAAGTTGGTCACCACAGTGACAGAGATCGCTGGATAAGCGAATGCCCACGGGTACTGAGCCCTCCCCTTTCACACCATGGGATACATCTGTATGGAGACGGTTCTTTTCTAGATTTCCTCTACCTTTCTGCTCTTAAACTGCTTCTCTGCTCTGAGAAGCCCAGCTACCTGCTTTCACTGACTATACCTCAGGCTGAGAATGGGCGGGACAGCAGGTCAGTGGATCTCTGGCGGGAAGGTGCATGGCTCTGCACCAGCGCAGCTGCACCACAGTCCGTGCTTAAGAGCTGCGGGCCCAGGCTGGAGCTTTCAGCTTTGGGGGTCATTCTACCAACAAACAGTCCTTGGGGGAAAACATCCTGGAAACAAACAGATCAGAATGTGTTCTAATCTAAGAACAAGCATGGCGGCAGCAGGAGCCAGTGGGACTCCGTAAGGTTCTAACCGGTCTAATTGTTCATCGTTGAGAAGTGAGACCAGGGTTGCACTGGACCAAAGGCTAAGGCTTGCCACTCAGCATTCCAAGCAGACTTGTTTCCTAAAAGCATTCCTTCATTCTGCATTCCATTCGGGGTCAGCCTCAACCACAAAGTAGCAGGCTTTCTGCTCTCAACTGCAGTAGCAGTACCATTTTTGAGGGAAAAAGTCTCAACCCTTTTTCCTCCCTCTGGGATGACCACCTTGGTTCTCACCGGGCCAGCTTAAAAAGCAAAGCAAAGCAGCACACCATTCCAAGGAGTCTGACGGTCCTCTTCCCTGCCCATGCCCATCATGCTCAGCAGCTGAGCGCCTCACTGCGGGCCCCTGAGCAGGGCGAGACCGCCACTACAGGTTGTCTGGGTCTTGATTTCCGTACGAATCTTGCACAGCATTGCTATTGTAAATCCCAGCTCTCCCTCTAGGACACACTGACCAAAATATGCAACGTTTTTTGTTTTGTTTTTGGTGGGAAGAGAGATTGTCCTGTGACTTCTGTCCGTTTCCTGAGACCTGTGGAAATAAACCTTTATGTACTTAAAGTTATACAGAAAATAGAATAAAGTTAATACCAAACTTGAAAAAAAAAGAAAACAAAAATTATCCAACACTTTTGAGTTTGCTAACATGATTTCAAAATCCTAGACAGAACTCCTTCATTTTGGTCTAGTCTTTTTCACTGAGAACTGCTTACAGGACTTGAAGAAGTGTTGTATTTACATGCTTAAAGGTTGACTCTTTAAGTACGTATTTGAAATGGCTTTAACACATAACTGAAGAGATAGAGTCTAAGAAATGAGACTCATAAAAAGAGACAGAGAGAGAGAAGGGAAAGAGGTCAGCCAGAAGTTGCAAGGATGAAGGTCTCTCCTCAGGTGGGGTGTAGGGGTGAGGGTAAATTTCCTCATCTAACCTCAGAGGAATTGACAATAAGAAGGGAGAGGGGCCCTCTCTCTTGCACGAAGTCTGATTTACAGGTCCAGGCCATTGCCTGTGATGATGACAGTCTGAAGAAATCATCTCATCAGAATGTTCAGATAATTATGTGAGGTCTTCCTTAAACCACAGCCATTGCATATATCACAGATGTGCCATGCATGGACCATACCTGGACAAGCTTGGGTCTGTTGATGACTAATTTAACCATCTTTTCTACTTTTATTTTTACAAATAATAACTATCCTTTGATATTTTATGTATACTTGATGGCAGCATGGTTTTAAATTTGTTCCAATATTTTTATTCTCAGGGTCTAGAAATTCCTGGTTGTAGCTCCTGACCACATCCAGTCAAGTGTCAGGTAGAAAGAAAAATTCTTGGTCAAGTAATTAAACAAATAGCTATATAATTGGGATTGTGGGGAGCTCCATTATTCAAAACACAGTGCACAACCAGGTCAACTAAACTTGCCCTCACCAATCCAAGAATCACTGCTGTACCTCATCAATGGAATTAAAGGGTATCATATTTCTTGCATAACTCCACAAGTGTCTGCTTCTCTGTGTGAGGTGCTCCTCAATATTTATATACTAATATATTTCAAACTCCTCTTCTCTATCAGACTCTGTTCTTTTGAGATACTGAACAGTATTTCTTCATTGAGTGCATTTCCGCTGACAATAGCAATACACACCATGCGTCATTCCCATAGTTTATAGCGAGTTAATAATGAAGGTAATTTACTGTTGTCTGTGAAAGACAGTATAGACACCACAATAATCAGAGCTGCCAGCTGGAAAATGCGCATAAATGAAATACCCCAAACCATGGCAGAAGCAAGTTAATTCAGAAAAACAGTAGGAGAGGGAAGGCTTCTAAGAGCAGTGCTGATCTGGTTACTGTTACAACCAAAATACATAGAAACAATTCCTGGAAAATAAGCAGAGGGATTCTTTAAGTGTCTTGGTAAAGTCAATGACAAAGGATGGATTAAATCTTGCTAATCCATTACTTTATTGTCTTCTCTAAATCTTAAATCCCCCTGCTAACTTAACACACTTCAACATGTGTTTGTGAACTGATGTGTTTGCACATATTCAGATGAATAAAATGTTCATATGATGTGGGATCCTCTCTGCTGTGAATATGATTGGTTAATAAAGGAAGCTGGCTTGAGACTATGGCAGGGCGGCAAAGAGCTAGGTGGGGAAAACTAAACTAAAAACTGGGAGAAAGAAGGGCAGAGTCAGAGAGAAGCCATGTAGCCCTGCCAGAGACAGATGCCAGTTGGAATCTTGCTGGTAAGCCACAGCCATGTGGCGATACACAGATTAATAGAAATGTGTTAAATTAATATGTAAGTGTTAGCCAATAAGACGCTAGAACTAATGGACCAAGCAGTGATTTAATTAATACAGTTTCTGTGCGATTATTTGGGGGCTAAGCGGCTGGGGACAAACAAGCGGCCTCTACAAATTGGCTACCAATGTGGGTAACTACATCCACATAAAAACCTGAGAAAGCTTAAAAAGGAATTCTAGGTACAAAAGAACAGAGTTTAGCAAGACTTTTTGTAGCCCCATTTTTTTTTTCCTATCTGGGCTTGCAGTGAGCATGGGTGGACTGCTTTAAGAGAGGTGCAATAAAAACTGTGCAGCTTCTTTAAAAAAATGGCGGTTCTCTGGTTCACCAGCACAAATGGCTCTGGCTCTTTTCAGAGGTCTGGCTATGGAGCATTTAAATGGGGTTTGTGACCAGAGTGCTACAACTTGCTTAATGGTAACACAGACTGGCTGTGTGCCTAAAAATGGGGCTGTGAGAATGGCTCCAGAGGCAGCAAACAGCTCTGCCATGTCGGATGGGGCAGAGCAAGCAGACAGTGCTGTATTTCCCCTAGCAATTGTGTAGCTTAAGTATTAAGAAGTGCTTAGCATTTTAAGAAGCACTTCTGGACAGTAAAGAATTACAGATACAAAATAGGACAGATTCAGACATAAAAGACTTCTAATGGTCACAATGTTGGATAAATATACTTAGACTTGGGAGAGAGAAGACAAAGAGTATAGAGAGTTACAGAAAGAAGGAAATGGTTATAAAAAAGACAAAAGTCTTTAAAGAGACAGAGTACAAACAGTCATAGATTAAAGGAGTAAGATAATAAAATAAATATTAAAAAGTAATAGATTTAAAACAAATAAGCCATGTAAATATGGAGCATACACAGAGAATCTGGATTATTGTGCTTCCTGAATGCTGGGATTAAAGGCGTGTGCTACCACTTTCTGGCAAAAGGAAATGATTTTTTTAAAAATAAAATTTAAATAATTATTTCACATGCATGGTACAACATTGACTTGTTTTATGGCAGCTTGACATAAGATAGATTAACTTTGGAAGAGGCAACCTCAATTGAGAAAATGCCCCCACAATATTGGTCTGTGGGAAAGCCTGTGGTGAATTTTCTTGATTGATAATTGGATGCACTCACTGTGAGCAGAGTCTGCCCTGGGCTGGTGACTGTGGATGCCATGAAAAAGCTGGATGAGCAGGACATAAGAAGCAAGTCAATAAGGAGCAATCCTCCATGGCCTCTGTTCAATTCCTGCCTCCACGTTTTGTGCCATGAGTTTTTGCCCTGACTTTCCTCAGCGATGGAGTGTGACCCGAGAGCTGTAAGCCGAAATAAATGCTTTCCTCCTCAAGCTGCTTTTATGCAGTCATGATCTTTTACACAGTAAAACTAGTTAACTAAAATAAAATACTTTTTTACTTTGTTTATGGTTTTACGAGACAGTACTTTTCTATGTAACAATCCAAACTGTCCTGAAACTAGCTCTGTAGTTCAGGCCAGCCTCGAGCTCACAGACATTTTACTTTCGAATTTTTTTTAATTTATAAATTAAAAAAAATTATATCCAGGCCACAGTTTCCCGTCCCTTCTCTCCTCCCAGTCCCACTCACTCCCCCTCTGTTCCCACCTCCCAACCAAATCCTTCTCCTCTATTTCTGTTCAGGAAAGGGTAGGTCTCTTATGAGTATCAAGAAAGCAGGGCATAGCAGTTGCAGTAAGTTAAGCACCTCCCACATATTAAGGTTGGACAAAGCTACCCAGTGTGAGGAATAGGAGCCAAAAGTCAGTAAAAGATTCAGAGACAGACCCTGATCCCACTGTTAGGAGTCTAACAAGAGGACCAAGGTACACAACTGTAGCATACAGAAGAGTACTTCGGTGCTATACAGGTGATAGAGATTTTTAATTCCATAGCTCTTAATAGTCACATTATAACCAAGAACTTAGTCTTAATGTATCTTTCTGAGATGAATACAGTGGATCAGCTCTTTGACATACACAATCGGTGTGTGTTCTTCCACTCGATAATGGGAGGTAGACACCTTCACTGAGCACATACAAAGTAATTAAACATTTTCCTGATATTTTAGCAACTACAATACTGAGCATTGCCCTCGTATAGACTTTGTCTTTACACCCATGAAGTCAAACCAAATTTTGTCATTAGCTGTGCCAATCCTTCCTTCCTGAATAAAGACCTTACTTTAATATTGACACTTTATTCATCTAAACAATACTGTTTTATGAAAGTGTGATTTTTAATACATACACACATGCACACACATACACATGCACACACACACATACACATGCCTTTTTGGTGTCTTCATTTAGCGAATCTGACCCTTGTATGGTTTTTATTGAGGAAAGGAGAGAATGCCTGTGATATTTCGCACTATCTTCACTATGGAGGTCACCTCTGAGGAGGAAGGGGCAGAGCAACGGAGTGTCTTTGGAGCTAGGTTATACATGCAGTCATTTTTTCTTTAAAAGTTGGATGAAGCAAATAAGAATGAGTGGTAATGTATTTGAACTTCGTGATAGCTATGTGGTGCCTATTTTAACTTATTGTATTGTCTGATTAAATAATTTAAAATCACTCTTAGATTCTGTAAACAGGTTTAGGATACCACTTCTCCTCTTTTGAAGTTTCATCCTCTTTTTTAATTGAAGATGCATTTTTTTTCATACAATGAATTTTGATTCACAACTCCTCCCAGATCCTCCTCTTCCTTCCCATGCAATAAACCCTTTCTTGCTCTTTCTCATTAAAATAACAAACAGGTATCTAAAAACATTAATATACTCTCTCTTTTTTTATTTTTCAAGACAAGGTTTTTAGGTATATCTTTGGCAGTCCTGGAACTCACTCTGTAAATGAGGATGGCCTCAGACTCACAGATCATTCTGCCTCTGTCTCCTGAGTGCTAGTATTAAAAGTGTGTTCCACCATTACCCAACTTTTCTCTTTAAAGAAAGAAAATCCTATTGTTTCTGAATGTATTTGAGTCATGGTGAGGGGGCCTGGCATGCATGTTTTTAATTGCCACATTAGAATGAAATTAACTAAAAGTTTAACAAGCTATAACCATGAAAAACAGACAAGCAATAGCTAATTCACATAGGTAAGTTAAGGGCACTGTGCCTAAGAATATCATCAACCCAAATTCTAATGCCTTCCCTGACCTTTAGGATGTGGCTTTGTTTAGCAATAGATCTTTCCATGTAGTCTGTGAGATGAAGTCTTGCTGGAATAGAATGAGCTCTCAATCCAAACACTGACATCCTCAGAAGAAAAGAAATACAGAGATCCACAATTATAGAAAGTGAGATCATTCTGATGAATATAGACAGAGATCAGGGGGATGGTTCTTAAAAAAATATTGGCGGCGCTGGTAGCCAGACACAATGGGAGGCATCTAGAAAGGGTTATTCCTGTTCACCAGGATCCAGGAGGACACAGAGTCTTGCCAACACTTTTTTCCTTTTTTTAATTTTGTAGATTTTATACAATACACAAATTAACACATAATCTTTATTGATTCTTTGGTAATTTCATATCATACATCCTAATCCTGCTTATTTCCTAGTCCCTCCATATCCACCCTTGACCTCTGCAACATAACCCCCCAAAAAATCCGTTATAAGCAAAACAAAAAAAAAAAACAAATAAAAACCCCACCTCAGTCCTCCCCCTGTCTTTCCTGTCTCTTCAACACCTTAATTTGTCACAGTGACATTGGGAGCTACAGTCTGTCCAATCAGCTCCACTTGAATACGTTCACTGAAATGTCTCATTGATCTCGTTTAATTGATCTCTGGCCTATGGCACACTATTATTACTGGACTGTCATCCAAACTCCTGTTAGATATTCTGCTGTTGCTCTGAGTAGTGGGGATCTGGTGCTTGTGTTTGAGGGCCATGCTGCCGCTGGGACCGTACTGATATGGGTGACCTGCACTGCCACTGGGGCCACGGTGATGTCTGGGCCGAGCGACTGCCAGGAGCTATGTCTAGGTCTGTGGACCCATTGCAGCAGGGGTCTGTGTTGATGTCCATGGCTCATGTTACCAAAAGAGGGCATAGGAACCATACATGCTAAAATCTGAGGGCCATGCTAACCTGGGCCCTGACCTTCACTGCTCCTGGGAAAGTTGGCCCTGCTCTTCTCTGGACACTGAAGCAGAAGAGCTGGTACTACCCCTCACAGGAGAGCTGCTCCCTCAAGAACTCAGGAGAGATGGCCCCTCACCCCAGGTATAGGAGAGCTGGCACCTATGGCATGGGCCTAGGAGAGCTGGTTCTACCCCTTGCCCGACAGGGTAGATCCCAGTAGTCTGGACTGGCTAACTCAGTGAATGCTTTTTTTAAAAGCAAATTTTTATTTATTTATTTTTAAATTTTTGCATAGAAACACAAACACACACTCTCTCATACACACTCTATGTATTGAATCCATTTAGTGTTGCTCAGAAGTATGTGTGTTTAGGGCTGAACATTTCTTGAGTTACTTGTCGTGGAATAATAGTTTAAGATGTGTTACATTTGTTTATGCTGTGGAATATTTATTTCATGCAAAGATGTGTTGTATTCTTTTATGCCACATTCACTTAACTCTGTGAAGCTGTGTGTTTTGCCTGCCTAAAACACCTCATTGGCCTAATAAAAAGCTGAATAGCCAATAACTGGGCAGGAGAGGAAATAGCCGGGCTTCCAGGCAGAGAGAATAAACAGAAGACAAAGAGAAGAAGGAAGAGCAAGAAAAAGAATAGAGAGGATGCCAGGGGCCAATCACCCAGACACACAGTCAGCCATGGAGTAAGAAGTAAAGAGAAGTAAAGAGAATGGAAAAAGGAAAAAACCCAGAGACAAAAAGTAGATGGGATAATTTAAGTTTAAAAAGCTGGCTAGAACTAAGCCAAGCTAAGGCCAGGCATTCATAAGAAAGAATTAGTCTCTGTGTATTTATTTGGGAGCTGGGTGGCAGACCCCCAAAGAGAAAAAAAAAACAGCTACAGATACTTATCAGGGTGCTCATTCCTATAGAAGACTGATTCTCCCTCTCTCAGTGGCCATTGCCTGCCTGTAGCACTTCATCCAGGGATTCTCCCATTTATGTCCTCGAAAATACCTTTATTTTGAATGTCTGGTCTCTAGAACCATAAGATAATCAATTGTGTTTCAAATCTTAAGAGTGTATGATAATATGCTACAGTCATCAAAGAATTCAATTTTTTTTTTCTACTTCAACTGGTGGTTGGGGCTGGAGCTCAAGAAGCAATTATCAGAAACCCTTAAAAGTCCACTTTCACTTACTCCAGAAGTCACTATGCTGGACAACACTCACCTCAGATGAGAAAGCACCTGTAAGTATCCGTGAGTCCTCCAGGATGTAAAAGCAATATGAAGAAAACCATAGCAGCTCTATGGGAAACTGACATAGTTTATAACTGGCAAAAGAAGAACGATAGTATAGCTGAGTTGGGAACAGTTAGCAGGAAGTCAGAATTTTCTGGATCTTACTTTGTAATAGATGCTCATGGGGATTAAATGAAACCACATCCGGAAGTACTCTAGCACAATAAAAATGAAGATTCCTCTCCACACATACACAACAGTCTGTAACAACGGACATGAAATGTGCAATGCAATTGGCCAGGCCAATATGGAGTTTTTGTGTGAAAGCTGTCTCATTCATGAAGTCAAGAGATGCTCAGAGTGAAATGTGTTTTCTGTGACCAGGAGTGCAGGGCTGATCGGTCACTAGCCATGTAAGTACCTAGTGTAGTCTAAGTAAATGCCTCAAAAGTTTGAAATCTTCATAGACAGTTTTCATTTCCTTTAGATACAGAAGCTTAAAAGTGTAGGAGGAGATGCACGCATGACCTGACTGGCAGTCAACATACCTTGCACACTGCACTTCTAATTAAGAAGCATGGTACACCATGCTTCTGAAATCAGAACACTGAATTCTGATGTAGCATGAGTAGCTGGCAGCTAGCCTGCAGTTGAGTGTGCACTAGTCACATCTCTTTTAATGTGCTTCTTCACATCGACATTCTGGTGGTATGAGCTCTCACTATCCAATCTGAGGCAATGTGCAAACCCATCAAAGTCAATAGGCTTCAGCTACGTAAGTTATTGATAACGTGCAACAAAGCAGCTGCTGTGCTTGAAACTGTCTCGAGAGTGGTTTATCTTTGAGCCCTTTACTTATGGGTACTGATGTCATGTTTGAGGGATACCCTGGTAATGAAGGCATAGGGCAGTGGTTGCCACCATGTGGGTCGTGACTCTTTCACAAGTGTTGCCGAAAACCATCCGCATATCAGATATTTATACCATGATTCACAACAGCAACAAAACTACAGTTATGAAGTAAGAGCAGAGATAATTTTATGTTTGAGGGTCACCACAACAAGAGAAACTGAATTAAGGGGTTGCAGCATTAGGAGGGTTGAGAAAGAATGACATAGAGAAAGATAGGCTGGTTACCCCATGCCATGAACGAGTTATCCCCAAGCATAGGTGACATCTTAGGGGAGTTACCATGTTAGGTTTGCCAGTGCAGAATTACAGACATGGCTTCCTCACTGCTCACTGTAATGTAAGGCTGTTATACCATTAAAAAACATCCCAACATAAGTCTTCAGGAAGGTAATTTTGAAACTGAATAACAGCCACTTAGGTAGGCATACTCTATCGGCTGATACTCTTGCTAACTGCAGCCCCTTAATTCATCTGTTGTTCGTATTAAATACCCAACAGCCGTTCAGCAACTGCAATCACATGGCCACGTCTTCCCACTGCCAGAACAGTTAATTAGCTCCAGCAGCCTGCAAGTCTGAGAAATTGCAAGAAGGATTTATAATTGCGCAGTGAAGTACAGCAAGAGGCTTAAATGTCTTTGTTCAGCATTTACAGTTTTGAGACCATTTAGATTCTCAGTCATCTGATAGAAACAGAACACTTCATTTCTTTTACACCCTGAATGCAGCTTTAGCATCATTTTTCTTCCTGGATAAAAAGGGGATTGGTTCTTATCAAAGCAAATAGCTCTATTAAAATCTAACGAGGGTTTCTTCATGGAGCCCATACCATAAAAAAAAAAATGCCTCAAAATTGAGGGATTTGATGAAAACTCCTTTGTATTTTGTGAGTAAAATAGTTTATTTTAGTCATGTTTGTTTCTGTCTCCCTCTCCTGTCCAGTCAGCCCATGAATGGAGCCCTGCTCTGTGGGGACTCTCCTCCCAACTTGGGGAGAGCCCAGATCCTCCAAGGGGCTGGGGAGTGACAAGCACTCTGCCTGTGGCCTAATGATGAGATTCCTTAGCTCCATGTGTTTCTTCTGTATCTTTCCCTAGACTCAGAAATTCAGAGGTTTAAAACCGGACTCGCTGAACATAGCGGACAATGAGGACTACTGAGAACTCAAGAACAATGGCAATGGGTTTTTGATCCTACTGCACGTACTGGCTTTGGGGGAGCCTAGGCAGTTTGGATGTTCACCTTACTAGACCTGGATGGAGGTGGGTGGTCCTTGGACTTCCCATATGGCAGGGAACCCTGATTGCTCTTTGGGCTGACGAGGGAGGGGGACTTGGCCGGGGGAGGGGGGAAATGGGAGGCAGTGGCTGGGAGGAGGCAGAAATCTTTAATAAATAAAATAAATAAATAAATAAAAAAGAAAAGAAATTCAGAGGTAATGACAGTGATATCAATGCTTTGGAAATCTCCCTGTGTCCTGAGGGCCCCACTTTATCAAGTTGTGCAAGGTTCTCAGCATGTTGGCTCCCAAATGGAGCCCTGTACTCCAAGTTGATGCACACAGTCTTAAAAGAAAAATCAGTTGAGCACGTGGCCTATTGAAGAGTTTCCTAAAAGTGTGGCAAAGAAGCTGGGTACCATGGTAAGCATCTGTGGATCAGGATTTTGATACTATCATTGGTTATAGAGCAATACAAGGCTAGCCTAGAGGATAAGATAAATAGACAAAGGCATGCTAAAAAGCAATAGCCTTGTGGATTTATTTCCTGAAGGAAAGGTTGAGTCCTAGTGAGCATTCTGACAATTTACTCAAACTATGAACTTCTGTTCCTTTACCTGTAACTATACTGACTTAGAAATCAGGCAGAGGACTTTAGAAAAACAAAACAAGGTTGTCCTTAGAGAGGTGCTGGAAAATGGCAAGCAGTCATCACCGCTTGTTACTGTTATGCCGTGGGCGACAGTTATGAAATTGCCGATTACTCTAGCACTGGGAGCAAGGTATAGTGCCGAGTTGCTATACATCAGCACAAAGTGAGAAGGCTCGCAGCTTTAGAATAAGAGCCATAATCCTATTTGATATGACCATTGGGCCATTGAGAAACAGACTTATGAAAACATGAAGGGAAGCATCAAAAGAGTAAACCACTCCTATTTACTTGAGACTCCGAAGGGAAAAAGGAAGTCTGCACAAATAGATACGTATGTGGTTGGAGATAGGACTGCCTGCCAGACTTTTGTTGTTTAGACATTGCTGTGGTATGGTCATTTTCACAATTGGTATCTCTTTTCTTATAGTTCTAAAAGTACATAGTTATTTCTCCACATCTTCCATTCTTTTTATTTCCATTTATTATTTTACTTTTCTCTCTTTGAACCTCTTCCTTGCCTTTGGTCTCATAAATTATATCCTCCTTTCCTGTGTCATTGAAAAGGGTTTTCAAGAATGTTCAGCTAAACTGGTACAGCTATAAAAGAGGAAGTGAGAGGCAAGGGAGTATGCCGTGACTTTAGGTTGAAAAGGCATGTGCTCTGAGAGCGAAGAGAGCTGCATCTTTGATTGAGGTGAAACATGGTAAATATCACACAGCAATTATGACTCTCCTGGGTGGAGGAAAAACTCAGTGCAGGTGAGGTTTCTGCGGAACGGTAGGAAAGAAGCAGAGGTTCCAACACTGGGGAGTGGCAGTCATGTGGAGAACATGAATGACTTTGCTCAGGCCTGGGTGAGGGTAATGCTGGGCTTTGATTCTCGTGATCTCATACATGTGTAATCTTGCATATACACTAAGGATTTGTACATGCTAAACAGGCATATGAGCTCTGAGAAAAATACCAAGTCTCTTCGACTGGGACATTTCTGGTCCCTTCCATTCCAGTGTGTGCAGTTGTGTGCATGTGCGTATATGTTGTACGTGTGCATACTGTGTGTGTGTGTGTGTATAGGTGCACTCAACTGTGTGTACACAAGTGGAGACCATAGGTTGACTTTAGGTATCTTCTGGAAAGTGATGTTTGAGACTGACCTGCCAGTAAGTGACTAAGAGCCCCAGTGTCTGTCCTTCTGTTCACAGTGCTGGCAAGACAGTCATGCACTATTGTGCCTGACTTCTGTGTGGGTACTTGGAATCCAAGACCATGACCTCATCCATGTGAAGCAAGCACTTTGCCTACTGAAATATCTCCCACCCAACCATCCCATGTTGACATAGAACCCAATGACTAAAAAAGATGAAATTATAGAATAGCCTGACAGATACACGCAGAGAAAATACCCTACAATGCATTAATGAAACTGTTTAAGTTGTTCTTCAGTTTTCGTAAGGGGTTTTCAGCAGTAGGAGTAGTAGTATCTATTCCCACCATTGCTTTAGATGGTCTCAAAGCTTAGGAGTAGTGACTGGCAACAGCTTCATCCCACATTATTTTTTTAACATGGTATTTTTAGTGACTATTTGGGAGTTTCCCATAATACACACCAATCACATTCACTTCCTAGTCTTCCCAGGTCCACTCCACACTTGTAACCCCTCCCTCCCAATACTAAGTGTTGTTTATGTTACCCATATACTCCCTGGAGCATGGTCAAAATCCCAGTAGCCAGCCCTCAAAGTGAACTGAGTCACCCTACCCTCATGTTGCGGGAGGTCCTTCCGCTCCTCCAGCCTATAGCCGCTGAGATACCCGCCCATTGGGGCGTGGTCTCTCTCCCTTTAAAAAAGCGGCC
>NC_022031.1:21659834-21664811 GCF_000317375.1 Microtus ochrogaster | reverse complement strand
GTTATGGAGGCTGTAGTGTGACACAGTGAGTCGTGTAGTAAATCTTTTGTCCATGTATCTTTACCTGTAAGTGTTCATTGCGAAGAGTCACTGGTCTGGTTTGAGGCCTCTGGCTTCTGCTACACTATTGACATTGGGCCCTCACGGGGTTCCTCTTGGGTATCTTGTTGTTGCCCTGTGTTATGGAGATCCTGCAGCTTTGGGCCTACAGGACCAGCTTCTTCTTAATTTGTAAGAGTTCTGTTCAACAGCTTCTTGTTTAACCTTTTTTTTTGGGGGGGGGGGATGGATCAGGGAAGACAGGTTGTCACAGAAGCCTTCTATGTCTCTCATTCTCAACTATGAGTCTGCAGTCATTGAAACGACTGCAAAATACGCTTCAATGCTCTTTGTCACTGGCAGCATAGACCATGGACCTCAACAGGGCCCTTGGTCACAGCACAGACCACAACATCCACATGGCCTTTGGTCTTAGCAAGGAGTACAGACATCAACACGGTCATTGGCAGCAGGATCAACTACCCACTGCAGCATGGACCATTGGCAGCAGCCTGGCCTATGAACATCAGCATGGCTTCAGGTGACAGTACAGACCATTGTCATCCACATGTCCTTCATTATAGCCGTAAACCAGAGAAAGGAAGGAATAAAAAGGTCCTCACTAGCATTGGTAGCAATTTGAAAATTCTACCCCTTTCTTTAGGTAGCTGATTGTTCAAGATAATGATCTAGATTAGCAGGAACAACACTCTGATAAAATACAATCATCTGGCCCAGTCCCAGCCTGAGTTTCAGGGGTATTCAATGTTTTAATTTCTCAATCTTTCAATTGAACCATTAGCCAGAATACCATGTTCCTTGGCTGTGCTAGTTAAGAGTTCCCTATAATTAATTATAATAGCAGCTTAGCTATTCAAAATATCTGAAAGGGTAATCATTATCTTAACAGAGAGAACTGGCCTGCATTTTAGACAGCCACTTGGCAGTGGTATTATAATTGGGGTATGGCTGCAGTATTTAATGAACTGGAGACCAGAGAGTGAGTTTTCTGAAGCACACCTTCAGTTTCCAAGGTGACACAAATATGATAATGGACAGAAAAGACCCATGCCTTTTTTTTTCAAGCAGCAGGAACAAAGGAGCATGGGGGGCCAATACAGAGAATGAAGGACAGCAATGGATCACTCAGGAAAGACAAAGTGGATAAAGACTTAACGTGGTTACACGGTGACAGCATATCCATCTTATAATCGTTTCATTTATTGAAGAGTGATTTCTAAAGCACAAATGCACAATTAAAACAATAAAGCCATATGTGTGAGTATATCCAGCAGCCACAGAGCTCACACTGAAGAAAATCAAAATGAAACCATCATAATAAGTTTGGTGAAATACAGAGAAAATTCAAGTCCCAGCCTCAGAGGGTGCTGGTGGTTAAAGTAAGGGTAGTCATTGGTAAAGAATGGGATCCTATAATTTGGGATGGGGATGTGTAGGAAAACCTTTCTAGAGCGGTGAATTTAAACCCGCTGATTCTCAAGGGTTTGTCTCACCTGAGGAAGTAGTAAGTGCCCTCGGCCCCATCTGCTGTGAGATAATGCTCTTGTACACTATAAAGATTTGTCACACATATTGGTTTAATAAAGCACTGATTGGCCAGTAGCCAGGTAGGAAGTATAGATGGGGTAACTAGACTAGGAGAATTCTGGGAAGAGGAAAGATAGAGTCATCATCCGGAAGCAGTGGAAGCAAGATGAGAATGCGTTATTGAGGAAAACGTACCAAGTCACATGAATAAACATAGATAAGAATATGGGTTAATTTAAGTTATAAGAACTAGTTAATAATAAGCCTGAGCTACTGGGCCAAACAGTTTATAATTAGTATAAGCCTCTGTGTGTTTCTTTGGGACTTAACAGCTGCAGGACCAGGTGAGACAGAAACTCCTGCCAACACCTATCCCTTGAAATATTGACTTTTTCACCTTTGACTGGAAATTAATCCTATTTTGTCTGTTAAATTAGCAGTGACTTCCTCTGAAGGAAACACAAGGCAAGACAATACTGATATTCCTTAGGTCCCACTAAGAGTTGCCTCCTAGACCTATAATCAGACTTAAGGCAAGGCAGGCTCATAGATTGGAAGTAGAACACGTAGTTCCTGAGGAGGTCTGCTAATACTACTAAGGAGATGGGTGAATTTGCTAATTCTTTCAAGTGGAAGTCTGGAGAATATGTGTGTGAATGGATTTTAAGGGTGTGGAATGATGCCGGAAAAAACAGAACATGGAATCAGGCTGAATTTTTTTTTTATTTGGGCCTACTGAGTGGGAGGGTCTAGGTTTAATACAGAAACTTACATAGTTAAGAAAAGGTATCAAAAGTTTGTTTTAACGGTTGGCTGAAGTGTTTATCAAAAGATTGCCTACTGAAAAGAAACTGGAGATGCTTGTTTACCTTGCTTAGTGTTACTGAAGGAAATTTAAGACAGGGAAATTGCAATGCTAGAGTGGGTATGCCTTGAGAAACCTAATCCTCTACAATGAGAAAGTCCGGAATGCATGGCCTTCACTAATCCTATAAGAATCTAAATGGCGAGAGGGGCACCAGCACATCTGAAGAGTTTTGTTGTCATCCTTTTCCTTGTGCCAGACTTTAGGGTTGGAGATGCTGCTGCTCCTCAACAGAATGGATAAACGGAATGGAATAAATTAAATGGGCTTAATTGGTCTCTGGGGTGTCAGGGGTCAGGTGGCAGCACCAAATCACCAAAGGCAAGGTGACGGTAGTTATTATAATGGGCAGCAAAGACAAAACAATGCTCCTAATGGCCTAACCTGTAATGGTCAGGCAACATGACCTTATTGTGTCATGACTTGTGCAGAACTTTGGTACTGGCTAATCATTAATTATGGTGTTCCCAGGCATGATAGAGGTAAGAAGTTGACTGAATTTTTTTTGTTTGATTTATATAAGCAGAAAAATTCTCAAACAAATGAAAGAAAGGTTACATTGGATCATGCCAAAAGGGAATCTTGGCCCAAGATGAGATGTGCTAGTGTCACTCATTGAGTCCCAGATATGGTACCATTCCCTAGGGTGTTTAGTCAGCAAACTGCTGGGAGGTTGGCGACATTGGATCACTTCCTCCGTGGAAAGGACAATGCTTTGTCCTTACTGAAGTAGATGCTTATTCTGGTTATGGATTTGCCTTTTCTGCATGTAGTGCTTCTGACAAAACCACCTTCCATGGACTTAGAGGACGCCGTAACCACTTTCACAGTATTCTACACAGTATTGCTTCTGACCAAGGGACTTACTTCACAACCAGAGAAGTCTGACAGTGGGCCATGATCACGGAGTCCACTGGTCTTACCATGTGTCCCACCACCCTGAAGCAGCTAACCTGAGATAAAGATGAAATGACCTTTTGAAGACAGCATTACATCACCTATTAGGTTGCATCAGCCTGGCGGACTGGGGCAAGGTTCTCTAGATAGCAGTCAGTATATGTTTTAAATCAGCATCTAAGATATGGTACAGTTTCTCCAATAACTGGGACCCACTGGTCCAGGAATCAAGGGGAGGAAAAGGGAATAGTTTCATTTATTATCACTCCTAGTGATCTAGTAAGATAATTTTTGCTTTCTGTTCCTGTAAATTTAAATTCTGCTGGCCTAGAAGTTTTGGTTCCAGAGGGTGGACTGTTCCTGCCAATAGCCACAACAAACATTCCATTCCATTGCACTGGGAGCTCTGACTTCCCCTTGTCCACTTTGAGCTTCTTTTAATGCTCTTAAACCAACAGGTTGAGAAAGGAATAACAGTGTCAGGAGGGGTAACTAATTCAGATTTCTGTGGGGAAATTTTTTTCCCCTCCACGATGGGAGTAAGAAAGATTATGTCTACAGTACAGAACATTTTTTTTTCGGATATTTCTTGGTACTACTACATTCTGTTATTTAAGTCCATAGGAAAATACTACAGTCTAATCCAGACAGGATGACAAACTGCAGAGATCTGCCAAGAACGACGGTATGGGTCATTCCTCCAGGACAAGAGCTGAGGCATGCTGACATTCTTATTGAGGATGAAGGTAATGCAGAATTAGTAGTAGAGGAACTTAGTTATCAATACCATCTGGGGTTATATAACCAGTTGGATTCTTGGCCTTTCTCTTCCCAGTCAGCCAATGTTGGATTAGCTGGACCACAGCCTGAAAGTCATCCCAAGAAATCCCATTAGTTCATTTTATATAATTTTGCTCGTTTAGAGAACCCTGACTAAAACAGTTGTCTTTCAAAATCTTTTTAAATTATTATTTAGTACCCGATCCCATTTTCATATCCTCTGTTATTTATCGTTATCCTTAATTATCAAGTTCCACAGTTGGCTGTTCCCAGCATACCCTCGCCAGCTATTACCTTTGACTATATTTGACCTAACTCCATTATATCTTTTATGAATCACTGAACATGTAAATAACTAACTTAAAGTGCTATACATTTGGAGTTTTGTTCTGTTCATGAAAATCCATTGAGAGAATTACCAAAGCACAAGATGGTCAGAACATGGAGCAAATTGAGAAAATGGATTAGATAAGATTTGAGTGACAATGTCAATCAGCTTTCTGCCATTCAATTGAACTGAGGAGATAATTTATAAAGAAGAAAGACTTGCTTTTGCCCATAGTCTCGGGAATTGCAGTTCATGATCAATTGGTCCCTCGGACTGGTGCACATCAGGAAGTAGCTGTAGTAAACTTTCTCATTGGGACCTCCAGTCTACACATAATGACATGGAGACTTATTATTTATGAAAGCTTGGCCTTAGCTGAGATTGTTATTAACTATCTCTTATAACTTAAATTAAGCCATTTATATTAATCTATGTTCTGTCATGTGGTGTAACCATTATAATCCCATACCACCTCCTCCTCCTCTTCTTCCTCCTCCTCCTCCTCCTCCTCTTCCTCCTC
>NC_022031.1:21656620-21659734 GCF_000317375.1 Microtus ochrogaster | reverse complement strand
TTCTCAGAGTTCCCTCTCTCCCTGGAACTTTGGCCTATTCTCTTCCTGCCTAGCAGTTGGATATTTAGATTATTATTAAACCAATCACAGTGTACAAATATTCCACATCATGACTGGAACATTCAGTGAATCATAGGAATCTACCTCAGGAGCCCAGGAGAAGGGGAAAGAGGAAGAATCTAAATTTGTGCAATTCCCTCAGAAAATACATCCTCAAAGACCAACAAAATTTCCAGTAAGTCTTCTCTTTTAAAAATCCCACCTCCTCCAAGTGGTGCTACTCTGGGTACCAAGCCTTTACCACACACCATTTGCAACTAAAATGGCTGCCCAACAAGAACAGTGAGAGCCCACAAGCGGGAGGGAAACCTGTAGTATCTGAATCTTAGAGATGCCCAGGAAAGGCTGTGTGTATGGAGAAGATGGAGGAAATTAGAAGTGTGGGTCCTGGAATTAGTTAGATCCTTAAATTAGATCCCTTCCATGTCCAACTGGAGGTGAGCCTTCACTTTTGTGAGTTTCCCTTTCTTCTGTAAAAAAATCTAAACTAAGCTTCTTTCTCCACGTAGAAGTTTTGAAGTTTTGTTCCTCTGTCGGCTTTATGCATTTTTTTCCCTAGACAGAGATGCTTTGTTTTTATTCAATGGTCTAATATTCTGGCCTCTTTTCTCTGACAGCAATTGTCAACATCATAACTACAATGGGATGGTTGCCATGTGCTGCTTACTAGATAGGAGCTATAGAGAATAATGCCATTTCCTAAAGCTTAAATGGATTCACAATGAAGGAAGTATTGACGTTCAAGGTCCTTGTATACAAAAGACGTGTTCTCCTAACAACATAACATTGCCATTTGAAGTAATAAACCAAGCAGTCTTTTTTGTCTTCTGTTTGAAAGTTCCAGATATTGATTTGATCCCATTTTTCCCTAGCTTTACATAGTGCAAACACATGGAAGAAGCTCTACAGGTGTCTCTCAGAATCTGGAGGTACTGAGTCCACCGATTCAACTCACTGTGACTGAGAAGCACTCAGGAACAAATTTCAGAAGATGTCCAGAGGCAAAACCTGAACTTTTGTTGCTTCAAGCACTCAGGGGGATGCACCTGAATGCCAGGATGTGTAAGTCCTCCTGCTGGAGCCTCAGTGCTCCTCGTCATTAGTCCCTTTCCAGCACCCATTATCTGAATGCTGTCCTCATGTTTCCTTCTTTGCTACATAAGCTGCAATGAAGCTTGTTTCTCTGACAAAAGTAAAGTGTGTCTAAAAGTCATTCAAGAGCACAAGCTCCTGAAAAGCTATTAAATTGTAAAAATGATCCCTCAAAGACTGAGAGGAAACAGAGAGAGCTACAGCTCAGGGAAGGGGATGTCTGTACTGAACATGGATGGAGGTTTACCTTATCAGCATTCTCTAAACATTACACTAGGCGAATTCTTTTGCTGTGGGATAATGGTCTTTTATCCTGTCACTTGTATTATCTTTTAATAAAATGCTGATGGTCAGAAACCAGGCAGGAAGTATAGGTAGGGAGACCAGGCAAGAAGAAGAGGCAGGGCAACGAGAATGCTGGGAAGAGGAAGGCCAGTCTACAGTCGTAAACCAGCCTCAGAAGAAGCAAGATGTGACTGCCTCGCTGAAAAAGGTACCAAGTCACTTGGCTAACATAGACAAGAAATATGGGCTAATATAAGTTATAAGAATTAGTTAACAAGAAAAGTCTGAGATCCTGGGCCAATCAATTTATGATTAATGTAGACCTCTGTGTGATTTCTTTGGGACTGAATGGCCGATGACTGTGGGATCTGACAGAACAGAAACCTCAGTCAACATTCTTAACAGAACATTCATGTATTACTGTGTAATCTAAGTCTTCTATAGACAATATAAACTATGGGGAAGGATTGTGTTATTTTTATGTGATGGCTACTGTATTTCATAGAAGGATGAATTTGAGGAGCTGTTAAGTTTTATATCCTGCTTTGACACCCCACAGATTCTGAGGGGTGACTGCTGTGGGAACTCCTTCAGCCAATAGCCTTTATGATACCAGCCCATTTGGGTGTGGTCTGTTACACCATACAAATGCAGCTATAAAGCTTGTGCATGCTCTCTCTCTTTGCCGCTGGATTCAGTTCCTGTCCCCTGTTCCTGCAGAGGACTGTGATCTGTGAGTCTAACCCTAAATAAACAACCCTTTATTATACTCAATTCTGAGCTAGTGTGGGATTATTTATTAGCGTCCATCTTCAGATGACTGTGTCTTAACGTGTGTATATGAAATACTAACCTGACAAAGCATAGTATGGACATAGTGTGTCATACCTATGTCTAAACATATGTAAATGGATTTATGTATGATATCTATAAATACATGGCTAAGTAATCACTCAATCAGCAATTCCTCAGTGTGAATTACATCAGTCAATACACTTATTCTTACTATGGTATATATAGCATCTATAATATATAGTATATAATCACATTAATACATAATCATGCTTTAATATTACTCAATTTCAGCTGGAATAAAACGACATCTAAAAGAATAAACAGTGTACACATAAGCATTCTGTTCTGAGTGTTTTTTACAATGGTCTGACAGCTTTTGATCTGTTTTCCTTAATCTTCTGTCCTATTTGGATGTGGAACTAGTTTTCACTGTTTGATTCTGGAAGTGGCTGTGTGACTTGCTATCTATGCTTCCCCTTTAATGGTATATACTGGTGACAGTAATTGTTACCCCTATAGGGAAGTCTGGGCAGTCATTAGAGTTTTAGATTGAATTAAATGAGGAAAGCAGCCAACATCAGTGTTGTAATTATAGGTGGTATAGATGCAATAATAGAGTTCTTTTATTTTTTTTTTCCAAAGTGCTATGACAGAAAGAGGTGGGAAAATTCTTTGCCTGGAGAATTGCAGTAGTGGAAGAAAAAAATTTATTTATGCAACCTCTATTTCTGGCATCATTGTAACTCCATTTAAACAAAGTGTTTCTATCATATCACTCTTTGCAACATACATTTCTCACTGAAATACAAAATTTCAACACAGTATTTAAGATTATCCCCCAATTGCTCTGTCATTGTTCCTTTCTCGACTCCCTCTCCCTCT
>NC_022031.1:21647886-21656520 GCF_000317375.1 Microtus ochrogaster | reverse complement strand
CACACACACACACACACACACACACACACCTTCCCCCGACAATGCCCCATACAGAGAGGAGTAAGGGGAAGAAGGAAACAACAAGATGGAGCGCACCATAGCTTTAAAACTTAGGGAATTTTTTCTTCTGAATGTCTAGCTAAATTTTTAATAGTTAACCCTCAGCTTGCCATACATAAATGTAGAGTCTGTCAAGTCTGTAGAGTCAGGCTGTGTATGAGCCACAAAACCTCAGTCCTACGAAATTGTGGGCATGGCTTTTCCCATCTGAATTATATTATCAAGACAAGCTGCTCTGTAGACTATTCAGACTAGTTCAGTCCCTAGTCATAATCATTGTTTTGTGTTCTTTATCATTCCTCTTGGCTTCGAGACCCTCAGGCTAGGTAGCAAGTATTTCTCATAATTGTCCAAGCATGATGGTAACTCCTGCTGCACCAGGCTATGTCAAGTCTTGACTTCCACCCCAAAACAAAAGTAAAGTTCTAAACAAAAGTAAGTCACTGGCCAAGCCAAAGTCCTATAGAAGAAAACATACACTAATTAATATGTACAGATATTCACAACTACATGGTCAGGTGATGCAGATAGAGGCTGCAGTGGAGGATAACGTGGAATAGTTTTGTCTGTCCTAAGGCATGAGGTGAACATGCCTTTCACAAATTAGCCTCCTGTGTGCTCTGTTATAACATGGAATTGTAGCAGTAAAGAAACACTTGTTTGGACAATATGCTTCGAGCTGAACATTCAATATGCAACTTGGCACATGGGGAGAGTGGAAACTTGCCACTCTGGGCTAATGGTAATGAAAATATGAACACTAAATTATGAAAACGATATGTCATTAATATCCTAAATGAAGCTATGAGGTCTTTGTGTGTTGCTAATTGACAACACCAAACAATTTTCACAGGTGTTTCCAACATTGAAACTGTGGGATTATGGAGGAAGATTTCTGTTTATCTTTCCTTATAACTGAGTTTATGTTATATACAAAACATTAACTTGTTAAATACACTTCACACATGCCAAAATGACTGATATTTTAGAATTCTATTAGTTCCCAGTAATGCAGTTTTCCCACATTGCTGGATGAATGCAAAATGGTTCCATGTTTTCAAACAATCTTCAATTTCTTATTCACTCTTAAAAAAACACAAGAAAACCCATTCCTAGGACTCCTTTGCCATCTTTTTCTAGTATACAACAACATTTTGCTTAAGGACTTCTTTTTAGAATTGTTGTCTCTTTTTCTATATTCAAATCTTCTCTTTCTATTTCCTGAAAAGTACTAGTAATTCTTTGAAGAATTTTTTAGTCACTTTTAATTTCAGTTATAATATTACATTTTAATTTCTTCAATTGATTTTTAAATATATTTTATTTCTTAGGTGAGATTCTCATGAAAATGTAGGAAGTCCCGTGGTTCCAATGCAGTCCTGGCTTCATATTTTAGAGTTCTTCTTTGTTTTTGTATGATGTTACTTCCAACCTTCATAGTTGCACTTACTATGGAGAAACAGAATAAAGGGGTAGGAGCTGACAGTAGCTCCTTTGATCAGGCTCACATAATAATGTGCAGAGGTCTGTGTGGAGTTAAGATAATGAAGGAGTTGTTGAAGATGATAGCACCTTATTGCTGCAGACTTTGTATAAAGAATGCAAAGTCAATCTGTGGCTGACTGAACTGGAAGCTTCCTGTCTTAGTCACTGTTCTATTGCTGTGAAAAGACACTATGACCCTGGCAGTTCTTATAAAATAAAACATTTAATTCGGGCTTATTTATCATTTCAGAGGTTTTTTTTTTTCATGATTTAGTCAGAGGTTATCATCATGGTTGTAAGTACGGTGGCAAGCAGGCAGACATGGTGCTGAAGAGTAGTTAAGAGTTTTACGTCTGGAGCCACAGGCAACAGGCAAAAAGAGATACTGGGCCTGGCTCGGCATCTGAAAATCCAAAGTCCACCCCCAGTGACACATTTCCTTCAACAGAGCTACATCTCTTAATCCCTCAAGAAGTACCATTCTCTGAATAACTAAGCATTCAAATCTTGAGCCTATGGGGGCCATTCCTGCTCACACCACCACACATCCCTCTTCTGGATCATATTCATAGTGGCAAAGGTGCTATATGGGTTGCAGTGTGAGAAAAGTCATGAACAAGTTGAAGCAGCTGTAGAATCTGAACATTATAACCTGACATAGTAGGCAAGATACTCCCGCTATAATATAATAGTAGAATCTCTGTTTTGAAGATACCCAGTTGTTTTCTTGCTGGATTTGAGGCTGCTCAGTGGGACAGAAAATATGCCTGCTATTGTCAACCTTGTTAAAAGCCTATGATTGGAGAGATCAGAAGCCCCTGATCAGTGATCTATCAACAGTACCATATCAGAGACGAGCAGATGTTGACGTGTATCTCCCCCAAAATAGCCACACAGCATCCTTTGTCACTTACGTGTAAGTAAGAACATGTGTATCAGCACTTCAGTTCCACTTACACTTCCTTTTCCAGCTGCAAACTTGCTTATGTATCTTAAAAATCTACTCCCAACGATAAAATTCTGCATATGAGATAAAAGCATAGAGTAGCACACACTTTCCTTATTATCTGAACTACGTGACAGACCGGGTGTTATTGAATTGAGAGGTCACAACCTGTGTCTCAAGTCAGGTCCAGCCATCTACTCTCGATGTGTCAATCAAAGGAGTGACATTAAAAGCAGAAAGCAGAAAAGGGAGATTTATTCATTATACCCATATTGAGAAGGGTAAAGAGATCCAGTGAATTCCCCTGAGTTCATTTTGAGGTCAAGAAGTGAGATTAAAGTTTGAGTAGAGGGCCAAGGATATGGACATCTAAGCAGTATCGTCAAGATTTGGTCCCACCTGCCATTGCCCCATCAGCATCTGAACTTCAGGCTCCTTCTATAATGTGAACTGGCACATTATTAAAACTGCATGAAATATCTTTCAGGAAGACGAGGCTCCCTCTCGTTTACACCTTTTCCTTCTCCCAGCGTAAAAGTCATGAGGACATTCCCATCTATTTGGTGTTCATTGTTTCAATAGTCTAACAGACTAAGACACTATGTCTGTTTAGAATATCTTTGTTTTTTTTTCAGTCCTGTTACATAAGGAACTTCAAAGCTTCCAGGTATATTGCTGAAACATTTGGGTGCATTCCTCTCTTAAGGCTTGCAATCGACTCTCTTCAAATGAGTCTTGTCTTGGTATTTAAGCAATGACTTCACTAATTTTGCTTACTCTAACTCATCCCAAAAAGCCTTTTCTGCTGAACAAATTCAAGAACTGAGCTGTACCTGAGTAGAGGCCTCCAAGAACTCTAAGAGAGGTGCTTTAGTGGTATCTAGATGAATGTTTGGCTGCTAATAACAGAAAACAGTCAAAGATAAAAATAAGTATACAGTGCAAGGTCATACAAGTCCCTGATAAAGTTTGCATGTAGAGAATAAAGGATCAATCAAATGCACTTGGGAATGGAATGGAGTAGGAAGACAGACAACTTTACCACAAGTTCCAAATTTCATAATTATAACCTCGAGGAATGCCTCTTTATTGTTTTACATCTTAATAATCAATGCCTCAGGTTTGCTTCACTGCACTAAAAAGCAAAAGAAAAGACCCACTGCACATCTGACCTGGGAAGAGTCCAATCTAGATCCATGACCCTCACTTCTTTATCTTTTCTCTGATACTTTTGTTACCGTGGCTCTCCATATGTTCCTTTCCTTTTTGTCTCTATTGAGCATCTGTCACTGGACAAAAATAATCTTGCATGTCAATATTTTTATATGCAGAACTTCAGTGAAATCCAGCAGTGATTGACACTTCATAGTTCAGGTTCTTAAGATTCCGTGAAACAATGATATGATGTAATAACCAGGTTGCTGTACTACCTGGGTCTGAATTGGAAAAATGTGTCATGTACTTTTAACTGGTGCCACCATCTAAATTGTTTTGATAAGAATGTCTAATTGTAATTGTCATAAAATCACATTGTCATATGTAGATCCATAAATATGTTTTAAACCCTAAGCTTGTAAAAATGAAGGAAAGAATGGGTTGAACAGGCAAAACAATATGACTAACAGGGAATTTCTAGGACCAGCAGATGGCTCAGAGAGTTAGGTGCTTGCCACAAGCCTGTTGATCTGAGTTCAATCCCTCACACCCCACATGGTGGAAATATAACAGGATTTACAGAAATGAAGATATTCTAAATAGACACTTGAGAGCTGGGTGTGGTGGTGCATACCTTTACTTCCAGAACTGGATGCTATCCTGGTCTACAGAGTGTGTTCTAGAACAGTCAGGGCTACATAGAGAAACCCAATCTCAATAAAACAAAAACAAAACAAGACAAGACAAGAAGATAAGACAAGAAAATGCAAAATCCCACAAGCAAACAAAGAAACAAAAAATTGACATTTGTGTCTCTCAATCTGGCTATCAGACTATTAAATAATGGACCCGAGATAAATGGAGATTTTCCCCAGGAATTTCTGTCTGGGGCAAGGAAAAGCGGCTGGTTCCCTTTCCCCCTCTTCCCAATGTGGCCACACGGAACAAATCTCCTTTTCTGATTTCCACTTTTAATTTGACTCTTCTAATTGAGGATGAGTGACTGAACCTGACTTGGGGGCATAGGTTGTGACTTCCAATTTTAATAAGAAGGAAAACAATCTATTCCCACAGCGAATTGTCCTCTGAGTTCCACACACTGGGCCGTGTGCACCCCATGGACACGTGGGCACTAAATAGTTAGATCTTATGGAGAGAACATAAATAGACAGAAGATGAGCTCCAGATGCACAGCTATGAGCAACAGGAAACCTTACCAACCAGTGGTGTAAGCAACATCTTTGTAGTCTCTTTCCTGGAAATGTGAAGGCAGTGTGACTCAGAACAAGTCACTCAGGCACTGTCACAGACCCGGCAAAATCTCACCTTTCCAATCTTGCACCTTTCCCATGTTGGCTTTTCTCCTTGAACTTATTATTTTAGAACTGAATTACACATGTTCCTAGATTGGAAAAAACACAGTGGAAAAGTCAAGTGTTTTTAAACCCTGAATGAGGCATGCTGTTTGCTAACATGTGGTACTGTGTTAGGAAAAATAAAATAACTCAGCAGTGTATAGGGAAATATCAGAGGCAACCAATAGTTGACCTAAACACTGGTCCTTAAAGGTTTTGTGGTACACTGGAAAGAAACTTTGGAAGAAGGTCTTGGAGTAAACCTTATTGTTCAGTTCTTTGGACACTTGCCTGCTTGCTGCTACTTCACCTCTGTGGCATTTTATAATATTGATTCTTGCTATTACATCCTGAAGAAACATTTGATGTTTGTTGATACTTGCCCAATGTTTCCTTCTGACTCTTCGGCGGTTTTGGTGAGTTTCTACAATGTTCTCCCTGCTTCCTGCAGGCCTACTGTCTTCTGCATAAGGTCCTTGCTCTTCTCCCTCTTCGGAATGGAATCTGAGCATTACTTCTTGCTTGCTGCTCTGTTCTTCTGTTTCTGGCATGAGCTGAAGATTCTTTCTGCATTCATACTTATTCCTGCTTCAGCATCCTTCAATCCATTGTGTTCTAGGCCTACACACAAACTATGCTATTTAGAATACTCTCTTTCTCCACTTCTGCCTAATACATTCATTTTTACTTGGGTCTTAGTTTGGGAGTCAGCCCATTTAGAAAGTGTTTCCATAGTCTTATTAGACTTCTTTGGGCTGTCCGATACTCATACTTTTACCATAGCCTAGTTTCTATGACTATTTCTCTCTCTCTAAATCTCTTTGTTCTTCATCATCTACCATTATGATCACTTCCATGATCCATTTGTTGGGGTCTGGTGTCCCAATATAAACTATATCTCTAGATCGGTGTGGAGGCATGGAAATAATTGAGACACAGTTCACACAGCAATATCAGAAGGGAGTCTCGGGGTTCTTTCAAATCCTGAAGATCATTTATCTTTTATTTTTCAAACATCTTTTATCCTCAAAGGTAAACTGAGCAGAAAGTTCATTAATATTCTTTTTCTGGGGTAGCAGGACTAAAGTCACATCTACAGCTCTGTCACTAGCTTGGAATTGACACCTCTTCTCAGGAGATCTCTATAATCACAAAGGAGCACCACAACGTCAGCATAGCCTGAGCTCCAGAGACAGCCAGTCTGAAGATGCTTTTAGCACCTCTGCTGCTATTGTGGCTTGAGAGGCTGGCTGCTGATACAATGCAAGAAATATGTGGCCTGTATAATATTGCCCCATACCCATTAATAATTTTTGTATAATTTCTGATAACCTAACAGAATGATATTTTTTTCCAGACAAGGTTTTCTATGTAGCCCTTACTTTCCTGGAAATCTATAGACAAGGCTGGCCTTGAACTCAAAGATACGACAGCCTCTGCTTCAATAGTTCTGTGATTAAAGGTGTGTAGCATCATTCCTGGCTTCTTTTGAACACAAACAAATAAACTCCTTGTTTACTTAAAGTTTCCAGGTGTCCTCTTATGGCAATAAAACCAAGGCTCATCAAAGGGCCAGAATTGCTGTTTCTCCTCTAAACACATCTCATGTTCACACCCTTAGGTTCTTCGTTTCATAGCCTTGTAGCTCCCTTCCCCACAAACACTGAATAGTCTTCCTGTGATCATAGGTTCTTATGAACGCACCTTCTGCTCTCTTTACCTTACCAAATAACCTCATATTCATTCACAGCAACATAGCTCTTATGCCACTTGCTAGGATCATCCATCACAGCTGCAGTTGTATTTTCCCAGGGCCGTCTCTCAATTCTCTTGGCTTTTTTGAATTGTTTTATCTGTGTGGTCATTTGGTCAGTGGGTTCCCATCAGCTAAGAATGATCACTATCAGAGCAGCATCCAGGTCTACATGTGCTCATCTTTTATTCATGGTCTCTGTGGTCATTAGCCTCAATTGTACATGGGTAAATATTGTTTCATAAATGTATTAGCTAAATCATAATTGATAAATGATTGGGATTTCTACTTCATTGTCTGAAGTCCAGATCTTTGTGCCATATTTACACACAAAAGTTAAGAGTTGCTATTGCACACTGAATTAATGAAGTCTTGGCTATCAGACCAATGAATCTGTGGTTAGGGCTCCGGTGAAGGTGTGTCTCAAGTGTTTGGAATCCTAATCAAGTAAGCCCTGACAATCAATCAATCATCCACCAAGCATCTCTAGAGCTGCCAACATATAAAATGAAAAAGATGTTTTTGTTTTCAAGGGTAAAAGCACTCTCAAATTTATGTCAGAATAGGAGTGATGATGACATGGGGATGTTTCCAAAGGATCCATCCAAATGGAAACTCTAATGGGCATGCAAGTCTTCTCAAGCCTGTGACAGGAATACGGGACCCTCAACACTTCTCTGACTTATAAGACATTTAGAATGGAGGTGGGATGTCTGTTCATCTGCACAAAAGTAGATTTCTGTGAAGAGCCAGGTCCACAACTCAAGAAATCCACAAAACTGCGCATCACAACTATACCAGGCAACAAAGTTTCGAGACTGTGTCTGATAGGCAGGTATTGTGATGCCCTTGGCCTTGCGTAGCTCTGCCCCCGCAGTAGCCATCAGTTTCAAGGCATCATTTGGTGTGACCTCCAGAAATCAGGAATGCTACAATGCTACTTATAACCTAGCCTCTGCACAGCCAGACGTTTCTCCTTCATCCTTGAAAGGAGCAGGACACAGAAAACCATGCTCAGAGCTTGTGTTATTATTGGTCATGTCCAGTTGAGCTCCTGTTTTCGCAGAGCAGGGGTGGGAAAGGCTAGTCATCAGTGTTTCCAATGCTGACTTGCCATCACGGGTGGCAAAAAGAGCTTCACGAACAAACCACTTCATGCACATCAGGAAAAGGGTGATCTAAGCACACAACGAAGCCACCTCCACAGCCACAATAAATCAGAAAGGTCAGTTACTATCATATGGAGATGTCTATTTGACGTTTAAATCCTCCAGTGACCAGATGAGACTGGACCCTGTAGAGATAGTGGCTGCATCCATAGGTAACAAGAGATGGCTTCTCCTTTCTGGCCATGGTGCTTCTGATACGTATTTCAGTCATACACTGTGACTACTGTCCTCAGAAATGGGCTTTGGCCAGGGAGCAGGGGTCCTTTAGGGAACATATGGTCGTGATGTTGTCCTTGCACTCCTTGGATATATTAGTGTTTCCAAGGCTAGCAGTGGCTACCATCCCATGTCTGAACACCTGTACTAACAGGAGGAAGATGAGTCTCCGTCTGCCTCTGACCTTCCCAGGGATGGCTAGGGATGGTTAGAAATTTCTAAGTGTTCATTTTCCGCGCGCAAATGACAACAAGCTTCAGTTAAGAATGCTTAGCACAATCCTACCGCATTTTATTTTATTTCTTTATTTTTGAGATTAGAATTACAACATTTATCCTTTTTCTTTCCTCCCTCCAAACTCTCCCATATGCCCTTCCATGCTCTCCTTCAAATTCATGGCTTCATTTTTCGTGAATTGTTATTGTGCTCATATAAATATATCTTTCTAAACAGAAACTGGTCTTTCCATACAATGTTACTTGTATGTATGTTTCC